>NC_056741.1:78830320-78872820 GCF_019279795.1 Protopterus annectens
GTAACAATGTAGATCTTTATTGTAATACAAACTATGATTAATTTCTTGGATTGATGCACAAAACAATTGATGAAGTAAAACATAATTCTGTTCTTTATAAACAACTGTCTATATTTGATAGAAAAATGTTTCATGAAGGGCGAGTGTATATTCATAGCAAGGTTACTACTAAAGTAGAGGATTGTTGTTTTGTGTGTGGCAGAAAGGCATACAAATGGTTACCTGAGAATTGGTCCGGCAGTTGTTTTTCGGGTTACCTGGTTTCGGCCATACGACACACGCAGTTTTGCCTTGAGGAAAAATTCGAAATGTCTGAGAGGTCGTCAAGAAACCCTGTAAATCCAGTGGGACAAATCGATGCGCGTTGGAAAGGCCATCATTCTATAGGCAAAGAACTGACAGATATGGACTTGAGTGATAGCGTTATATCGTGGGCAGGCATATTACCAGCATATGGAGCAGTGAAATCGATCTGGGAGCTGAGAAAACTGTCAAAACTTCTTAAAGTAATGAGTAATGCAACTTTTTCCGCTCTCAAATTGGTGACTGATGAACTGAATGCTATGAGAACTGTAGTGCTTCAAAACCGCATGGCTCTCGACTTCACCCTAGTGTCGAGAGGTGGTACTTGCGCTTTAATCCAAGAAGAATGCTGTTCGTATATTCCTGACCATAAACACGAGCTAGATAATCATCTTGAGGTAATTCAGCAAGTGTCAGCCATGACCAAACCAGGCCCAAACCCACTGACGGACTTTTTCCAGAAATGGTTTGGGGGGTGGGGTACCATCCTCATGAACATCCTGATTGCCATTTGTGTAGGAATGCTCCTACTGGGAGTATGTGTTTGTTGTGGTATCCCCTGCATGAAAAGACTGATTAAAGATTTTATAGACATGTCAGTTTCTGAAACCTTATATCAAAGTACTGAGTTTGAAGAACTGTTAAAAGATTGAAAATGCTTTCATAAGTTTAAACTGAATGACTCTCTTAACTGCAAATACTGAGTGGAAGAGGATAGGAGAAGAAAACAAACTGTTTATGCTTATTTTGAAAGTAGAATAAAAGTATTAATAGGGGGAAATGTCAGAAAAATATGAATTAATGTGTGTATTAGTAATATGCTTAGTGCATTTAGAGCCTGAGAAGGGTTAACACATTTATTCTATTTCATACTGCATAAATCTGTACAAACTGTAGATGCTTTCTGACCTTGCATTGTTAGCTAAAATCTTGCTTGTGCCTTGGAAATTTACTGAGAAGCAAATGATTCCTGCTTATAATGAATAGAACAATACTACTTGTATGAAACTTAGACAAGGGGTTCCGCTTATACTGTGAGAAAATACACAGCTGTAGAAGCTATAGATAATTAGGACAAAGCCTGCTTGAAAATATGAACTGCAATCAGCATTTGCTTGTATCTGAGTTAGAAGAGTACTTTGAAATGTAACACTGTACAATAGAAGCCTGTAAACGGATTAGTGCCTACCAAGGCCAGGTTGTTTTTCTCAAAAGTTTCTCACAAATCTAGTCATGTCAGCAGAAAATCTGAGTAACATCAGCTGTAGAACAATGCTAAAAGTTGTGTTTGATTACGTCAGCCTTAGAAGGCCATGTCTTGTAAAACAGTATAAGAATAAGCATACTTCCTGTTAGTAGTTAGACAAATCCTTGTATTTGCATGTTTTTGTCTCCTTGCAGCAAGTTATTAAATGTGCCTTAACTGAACCTTACGTGTATTGGTCTTTGAAGTTTTTTCCTTTGACAACACCCATCAGAAATGCCCACACACCCGAATAAGAACTCCATAATGAGGCACATGCACAAACAAGAATCATAATAGAGCGTGTGTTTGGGATGCTCAAGTCACGGTTCCGGTGCCTGGACACTTCTGGTGGAGCCGTGCAGTACTCACTAACTACATGTACCCAAACTGTCCTTGTAAGTGCCATGCTACACAATATGATACTGCGGAAACAGCTGCAGCAGGAACAGCATGGAGCAGGGCCACACAGCCCCCCACCTTTACCAAGGCTGCACAGGCACAGAGTGACTCAGAGGAGGAACAACTCAAGCCTGTCCCAGTAGGCAGAAGGAGGCATGCTCAGTATGTCCTGGCCTTGGCAAAGAGGCATCGCATAGCACATGCACTGACATGGTAGGGACCCAGGGAATGACACCTCTCTCTGACTCGCACAAACAGTAAAAAGGATGCCAAACATGAGACAACTTGTGCTCAACCATGCATAGGGAGTGTACTATGTGCATCCAACATAGGCAGCTCTGCAGCACTACCTTCAATACTGGGACAACTACAAGGTAAGTGACTCACACATGCCAGTTGGGGGGGGGGTCACATACCTAACAACAGTCACAGCCAGCAGGACAGGTGTAGACAAACAAACAAATGCTGTACTATGGCCTCTGAATGAGGCCTATGGGTAACCCCCCCAGGCCTACATAGACAGACTACAGCAGGCCAGGCAGTTATATGTCAGTTGTGAAGGCTAGGAAGTCATAAACTAATATGTAGGTAATTAAAAGCTAAGATCTGTAGTACACTGGTATGCCTCTAGCCAGCAGAATAGGTAAGACTACAGACTGAAATGGAGTACCCGACATACCAGTACAGTCCTAGCAAATGTGTACGTGTCAGATGTGGCCACTTATCCTACATATACTTATAGTAACAGTCAGGTGTGTCCCCCACTCCTGTGTAGAAATAGTCAGGTGTTCCCCCTCCATCCTACATACAGATATTGTAACAGTCAGGTGTGAGCTCCCCAAACCTATGTAGAAATGTTGAAACAGTCAGGTGCCCCCCCAGAATGCAGAAATGTAGCAGCAGTCAATGCCAACTGACCGATGGATACCCTGCAGACACATTATGCTACCTGCCGGTGTACAACACAAAGGTCAGCACCACACTACAAACCACCTACACTTGAACCACACATGCAATACAGACGGCCATACTGGGCATGCTCATAGACTTAAATAAATAAAGGCAATGTCGGACAACATACTGAAAGGTCATACTGGACATGCTCACACATTTAAACATATGAAGGCCATGACTGCAAACACCAGTGTACCAGACATATCTGGCAGTTGCAGTTGTTAGTGCAGACACTTGTCAGTATGCACCACTCATGCCTTGCACACACAGTGGATAGGAATACAGACATATATGTCAGGACAACACCCTAAAATAAGTCAAAGGTAGACATACATAGATGTGTGGAAGAGGGTCACTATGACAAGGAGACATCCAGGGCTGTCCCACCCAGCACAAAGGGCCCCAAACACATGAGGTGCAGATATCACCCACTAAAGGTACTAGCCACCAGTATTTGTCAGCATTACAGACTATGTGGTACACGAGCCAGCTGTGCAACATGACTGTAGAAGGAAGTTGTCATCTAGTAGCTATATACACGTACCTGTGACATATGACCCTGTGTGTGCCTGCATGTGGCGTGTCAACCCCTAGTTGAATGGGTTATGGCCTATGCACACACTGCCCTCCCCTTAGCCTTACTATGACAAGCCTGCTGAGGTCATCCAATGTGAAATACACCTTTGGGAGAGCTGCAGCCTAGTAATCTCCGTAGCACGTCCTGTAACTGTGTACTGTTGTAGTGTGGTAATGTAGTTAGGGAGGTGTTCTAACCCCAGACTTGACAACTGTGTATATGTGTCTCTCTATCTGTCTCTGACTGAGTAAAGAAAAATGCTTTTTAGGGTACTCACACTCCTTATAATTCATATACTCAACTTTGGCAAGGCTGCTGGTGTCAGCCACCTAGAAATACACCTCTGGAAACATTGCAACCCACTAATCTCGGTAGCATGTCCAGTAACTGCGTACTGCTGGAGTGGGATTTAGAACAGGGATAGGGTTCCATCCCCAACCATGGCAGTTCTGGATGTTTTGTGTTTGTTTCAATGTCTGTGTACAGAGCAATGCATTATAGGCCAGTCACATGCAGTACATTTGAAATGCCCTACTTTGGCAATCCTGCTGATGTCATTCATTGTGAAACACTCCTTTGGGGAAAGCGTTCTCGAGTAATCCCTGTGGTGCGTCCTATAACAACTCCATGCAGTAATGTAATATAGACCTCCGTTATGGGTTCTATACCCATGCATGCCGGCTGTGGATATTTTGTGTTTGTCTCACTGTCTGTGTATTGAGCAATGCATTTTAGGCTACTCACTTGCAGTACATTTGAAATGCTCTACTTTGGTAATCCTGCTGATGTCATTCATTATGAAATAGACCTTTGGGGTAAGCATACTCCAGTAATATCTGTGGCATGTACTATAACTGCATAGTGATGTAGTGTAATCATCCAGTTAGGTAAGGGTTCTACTCCCACACATGACAGGTGTGTTTGTGTGTTTGCAATTTGTATCCTGTGTAGAGGTGGATGTGAGTGTCCTGCGGCCAATGTGGAGTGGGTTTTGCATAGTTCTTATATGGTGGCCCTACGATATATCACAATGTCAACTGTACTTGGATAACAGATGTTAAATAGGTGAGAGGCTGGGGTGCAAAGCCTTACCCATACATGTGACATCAAGGCCAGACAATTACAGTTAGCAACCCTAGTATTATGCAGAACACACTCTCAACCCATGTCTCATACACACACATCCCTAGGCAACAGCAAATATTTGGCTAGTACACTGCATATTGGCCACCGATAGTAACTATGGAGTGATAGCAGTGGGCTACAGAGGGCATGTCACCCTGACCATCTGTCCAATATGCATGTACATGCAGACAGTGCACCTCCCGCCATGTTCCCCAATGGACACCTGCACCACCTGTGGTACCATCACATGTAACCCACAATGGACATACCATGCCTGACAACATGCCCTGTATGAACAGATGCCACTGACACCAGGGAATGCTGTTAACATGCTATGAATGTAGATGCAGGATAAACCTGTTGCCCATTACCAGTACCTGCCACAAGTGGGCAAGACTGGCACATGTGTTCACAACATGGGCCAGACACCCCAGGTACAGTTCAACATATCCCTGTACATGCATGTGGGAGGTGGGCACATCTTAGACACCATCCTTGTCATGGAGTAGGGAACACATACATGGCAGGGGATGCACAACATTGGCCACACACAATAGCCACTCAGGTGATTGGATGGAGGATACACTATGCACCTGTGTGGGCAAATGCAGAAATGACAGCCCTGAGCCACAATGCAGACCATTGTCATGTGGCCTGATGCTAAGGTATACCCAACACCTACCCATGTATAACCTGCTGGCACAGTTGACCACCACACACCCGTGCAGACATGCACCCATGCATGTCAGTACTGGCACCCAGTGTATTTGTGCGTGTTTTGTATGGTGCGTATGTCCACATCCACACTCACTACAACCCCCCTGAGTATACTGAAGCATGCTTTCTGATGTCTGACACCTCCTCATAATCTTTGCTCATATGACCTCCGTATGACCCATGTGGTGCATGTGATATCTGCACATTGATGTGTTGTGGCAATCCCACTAGTGATGAGTTGTACTCCTGGCCCTGCCAAGTGTGTCAATGTGTCTGCACCCCTGTGAGAGTGTGGCTGTGTTGACGCTGGCACCAGTTCATGCAGACAGGCACATGGACGTCACCTACCGTATATTTACTGTATCCCTGTTGTAGATGTCACTCACCCTCACATATATGTTCTGAGTTCCCCACAGCAGGTAACCCATGTGGCGCATCCAATAACTGCATCAAACTGTGATAGCACTACATAGTTTTCAGGGGTTTGATAGGCTGTGCTGGCAGGTTTCTGACACAAACATGCTTCAGTTTTACTCTCCCACCCCTCCTTGACATGTATTTGCTTCTGGCTGCCTTCCCCACTCCCTCTCTGGTGGATGTGGAGACCCACACCTGCTTTGCTTAGGCAGCAGCATGTGTATTTTAAGTGATGCTCATGATCAGCTCATGGCATCTGCATGAATTGCACCCCTCACATAGCTGATTGCATGTGGAGCAGTTGTGGTAACATTCCCATAGCCAATTGCATGGAAACACACTCCAATATCTAGAAACATCATGGTGGTGTTGGCCCTTTTCATTCACTGTAAGCAGGATATAGATCTGTTGTTTGGCAAACAGCATCTCAGATGGATTGGGGATTTACCTCTAACAACATATACTGTGGAAAGAGGGCAACAAACAGGAGGGGGATGTGCCTGACCTGACTACAGACTGTAAGCGTTGCTATACTGCATTTGGAGTAATGTTGGTTTGACAGTGTTTTCTGGATATGGCTGTTGTACATGTTGATATACCTACCATGTCAGTTCCATGTATATGAGGAATCCCCATCTGCAGCGTCATCTGCAGACTGGGCAGTGTTATGCCTTTGGTTTCATGTGTTAGCCATGGAGCATCTATCTGTGAAATACAGAAGGTAGTGTGAGGATTGCAGTCTGTAGATGGTGAAGGCCGTGACAGTTACTGACTTCATATCCCCTCATAGGACATATGTTGCAACAAACCCTGTTACAATGGTAAATGTATGAGGTTATCACAGCAACATGTCTATATTGGCCCTGTGTATGTGCTGTCAGCCACACCTCTGTCAACCTTTGTACATATGTCGTGCATGAAGTGGTGTATATGTGCTGTACACCATAAATAGTGTTGTCATATCTGATAACAAGCCAGTGATATATCTGATTGCTACACATGTTATGTACAGTAGGGCTTATATTTCATGACATAACCTGGACATTCTGTGGATGTTTGTACAGTACTGAGGTCTGTGTAGTGATTGTGAATGTTGCCAGTGTGTGTATTGTTAATATGTACTGTAGCCTGTGTACAGACTGTGGTACATGTCATTGTTCTAGTTCCCCTTCTGTCTGATGTTACCTGCTGCCCTACTGTATGATACCATTTTGGTATACATATTTGTAGGGCCATACACACACATGTCCCATACCACAGACAGCCATCAGACCAAACTATGTAGCAGCCCAGTATATGTAGGGTCATTCTGTGAGTGGCACATATGAGGATGGTGTAGAACAGATAGTCCATATACTGTAATATTATGCTAGCTTACCATATGTGGCTGTGGCTGCGTTCACATTGGTTGTGGTTATGTACTTTCACAGAGGTGTATCTTACCCTGTGCTGTGACATGCCTGTTGAGCCTGCTATATATACAGGTACATATGCATTCCACCATAGGAGATGTAGGCCAGTGTTGAGCCAGTCTGCCTGTAGCCTGCACAGTGCATTGTTACATGTCTAACAGCTTAGTGTACCTACCCAGTGAGATGTCATGTGCAGATATTTGCCAGATGTACTGTTGCCGGGCCTCCCTTAACAGTCATGTATGTCAGACAGAGCAATGGGATGCTGTAGAGATGTATGCCAATATCTGGTGGGTAGTATGTATCCATGGCACCCCTGTACCAGCAGTCATTCTGTGTCAGGCCAGACAGGAGTGTGTGAATGCAAAACCTATGGTGGAAAATGTATACCAGTCATTATGTGTTATACCCATCTACATGGCTGTCTACATCCATATTGTCAGGCCTGGCACACATGTTGTGCACTAAGGGATTATGTGTATACCTCTGGACTGTACAGAGTGTGTCCAAAGTTCCACATATATTGGCCAATATCTCTGCTGCACTCCACAGGGGCATTACATGCTAGCGGCGGTGCTTTACAATGATTTTCTTAGGATGTCTGTCAATAGCCAATGGCACACGTTATAAGCAGATGTGACCTTACACACACCCCATCACTGTGAAAACAGTCCCAATGACAATAGCAATAGTCTACTAATATACCTGCTATACATACCTGACATACCCTTGCACTACGACTTTGGGACTATAGGGGCTGGGATAGGGCTACACTCCATGTCCCAGACATATGGTGGAAATATATATACATATATTTATCCAGATAGCCATTAATATATGTATATATATATATATATATATATATATATATATATATATATATATATATATATATATATATATAAAATTACACATGTGTACTACTTCCAATTATACTGTCATGGCAAACATCCACTATAAACTCCGGGGATCATGTCAGTCACCCTGCTGGACAGGGACCCAGAGAAGTAAATATTGTGGGAAAAATTTCCAGGGAATTGTTATGGCTAGGCTTGCATTGGCCTTAGGGTCGATAGCCTAGTACCAGCCTATGAACCTATAAATCAATACAGCTTGTGGGTGTTGTCCCTTTACATTTCCCGAGTGATAGACATCCTTTCTGTGTGTGGGCATCAGTGTTACAGACAGCCGGTAGCAATACCTCTTACAGGAGAACCTGCACACTCAGGGCAGCCACATATTTGTAGCAGGATCAGGAACTACAGACAGACTGTGAGTAGAGTTGTGTTATGCTTTGTATAGTACTGGTGTTACAGTGTGTGTGTGTGTGTGTGTGTGTGTGTGTGTGTGTGTGTGTGTGTGTGTGTGTGTGTGTGTGTGTGTACATACTAGTTTACCTTGGAATGTAGTCTGTCTGCATAGCTTACTACTGTGGGCCTATCCTCTTGCTGGACAGAGGTATGCCTAGCATGTGTTGTCCATCCACCACACAGGTCCTGTGGCAGATATTACATTGGCAGTGTGTGTGTGTGTGTGTGTGTGTGTGTGTGTGTGTGTGTGTGTTGAGTGCTATCAGTACATGACTACATCCATTTCTGTTTCTAACCTCAATTTCCTGACTAAGGGTATGTTGCAGACTATCCTGTAACACCAGCAACTTGATTAGTGTATGGCAACAGTGTTCCACATATGTGCCTGTGTTCCAGCCTCTGTCCTCCATCTACATACCAAGCTTCACACATGTCATGCTGTTGGAGGTTTTTCTGTAGTAGGCTGTGAGTATATCACACTGCCGTTGCTGTCATTAGTCCACTGCTGTTGTATCCCCCACACATACAGTGGGGCTGGGGCCATATATGTGTGGGCGTCAACTACACACTACATGAGTGCCCTTATGCACACCAGAGGCCAGTGTATGTAACAGTGGTATATGGCCCTGTATTATTAAGTCTAGGTGGTAGCACCATAAATGACCTAGGCTGTTACAAAATGTGGGGTTATCAGGGGTGAGCTGCCGCAAGGTATCTGGATGTACAGTACGTATACCTCACCTATATTTACATTACTTACATGAATTGGGGTATTGCAAGCCTACTACCTCCTGCCATACAGACTGTTCTGTTTGTCGGTGTGCTCATGATGGTGTCAGTCATGCCTTGGTATGTAACAGTGACAACCCATGTAATAACATAATGTCTTTACCACCTACTGAGGTTGTACAGAGTGTAGATAAAGGCTGCTGAACTACACACTTGCAGTACATACTGTTGATTGTTGGTATCCTGTGGCCCAGTCTGTGTTCACTATTGTACAGTTTGAAGGGCTTGGCCTGGACAGCATCAGTTGTGAACCGTTCCAGACTACTGTATTAGTGTAAATGTTTCCCAGTTGCAGTACTCTGTTTATATGGTTGTCAGTGTCTGAACAGCTATAAGACATGGCATGTAGAACTGTAATAGTGCACAATGAAAGGTTTCCCATTTCTGCAAACCTGTGTGTGGTGTCTTTCCTATGACCTCTCTATGGGTATATTTTGCAGGCAACGATTGACATTTGTATGGGTGGCCCATACAGTGTCCACTTGTTCAGGTGTTAACTGTAGGCATAGTGGCTGTTCCATATTGTATGCACCTTCTACATATGTATCATACTATAGTCACATATGTATATTATATATGTATATATATATATATATATATATATATATATATATATATATATGTATATTTCTATCTGTATATCTATGTCTGTGTATCTGTATCCAGGGGATGTTGATGGCTTCCACATATTACATTTCCTATGGGTGGCAAACTGTACTTGGTAGTGTATTGCAGGGTCACGTGTTTGGCTTTGGGGAGGATGCCTGTTCGTGCAGGACATATAATGTGTGGGGCCTCTCAACCCCATTAACGGTGCATGTGGACATATCTGTATTTGTTAATCTGCCATTGCTATCTACAGATGTATGGCCATATATACCTATATAGATATATATATTTGCTAACATATATATAACTATGTCCGTATATACCTACATGGATATATATATATATATATATATATATATATATATATATATATATATATGCGTACACATATGTAATGTGCTGTGTATATGTAGACATATAGGTGTAGACACATATATGTGTCAATTTAGTATATCTATATATATATATATATATATATATATATATATATATATATATATATATATGTGTGTGTATATACATATATAGATATGTTGTATCTGTTTAGATATTAATATAGTTACACACACCGACATCTAGATGTTGGTATAAATTCTCTGTACTGTTGCATGACAGGACTGGATGATATGTTTGTGAAAACATGGAATTTCTTTGCAGCTGTCAAGGCTTAGTGGTAAATCACCCTGTGTAGAGTCCTGGGTTCAAGCCTTGCAGAGGCAGTTTATTTTTTTGCTGGGCAAAACACGGGCCATTGGATACAGAGCAATTAAGGCACTTTATAGCAGTTGTACACGGGTTTGCTCGGGTTTGTGCAGAGGTAAGCACTGCTAACCTCCGGTTACAGTTTCTTATACTCTGTTAGCTTCTAAATTGCTTAACCTGTGTAGGCATAGCTTACCCCTGAGCAAAAAGGCTGAAACCCACTTACTGCTGCTTAAAGGTGCCTACTCCCATTTACCCCCTCACTAATTTCTTTAAAAGAAAATAAAAATGGGTTGATAGGAAAGTGATGAAAAAGGGGCACAAAGAGGGCAAGACAGTAGGGAAAATAGCTAGGCATGTGCAGGAAGGGTGTAGGAAAAGTCCATAGCTGCCCATTTTTTCTACTGCAACAGCTGTGCATATAGACTGAATTTGGAGGTAGATTTGGACCCTCAAACCCCTGGAAGAGGGATAAGGACAGCATAAATTTGTTGTGATGCCAATTAGACCAGATTGCTTGTGTCCAGTGGACATGTGTGTGAAATGGGCAGCTATGTATGGGGTGAGATTTTTTGGGGGGAACACATTTCCCTTTTTTTCAGGTGAGAGTGGGATGTTGGGGAGGGGTAGTAAGTATATTTGGGGAGGTAGGTTGGGTAAGTTGACAGACAAGATAAGACACATACAGGGGCGGTATATGACACGTGGGGGGTAAACACATTGGACGGGGAGGGGTGTTTGGATGTCGCAAGCCCATGAGCCCCCAAATGGAAACAGTGGGACTGAGGTCCCCATCCATGAACAGTCACCACTGCACCTTCACGGCCCCAAAGGTGGCTGTGCTGGGGGCTGTGTAGGAGGGGCAGGCTCAACTTCTAATTGCGCCACTCGGCCCTCAAGCTGGTGTAGCTTGTCCTGAAATGCCAGATGGAGCTCCCTATGCACCACGGCCCAGACATGTTGATGGGTGACAGGTTCCTCTCCATGCATGCTCACAGGGGGCGAGCCCCATCCCTTGCAGCGGTTCCATCCAAAGGTGGCACAGGGCCAATGGAGGTAGATGTCCCAGGCTGGGCCCCAGACATGCTGGTGCCCGATGCCATGGCCAGCTGAGGTGGGACAGGTGGGTCCGCTGGGACCAGCCTTCCCATACGAGGTATGTTGTAGCAGGTTTATGACAGATATGGGTTAATAATAGTCAACAGCATTCATGATTAGTTATAACAGCATGCATAGGTATTCCCATTAACACAAAACACCAGATTTAAAACAGTTGCAGAGCAAGTGGAACACATGCATAAATGGAACATGAGTGGGCATTACAACAGCATGCAGGTTTCATTGATGGCAACAGGCCACCAATATGGGTGTATTTTAACATGGCACATGCATAGAAACAAATGTGAATATTTATAAACCATTGGGACATATGTCCCAGCAAAGGTTAGGAGTGTACTCATACCATTTGAGGTGTGTCATTGGGTTATTTTTGCACATATGGTAGGGGTGAGAGAGAGTTCAATTAACAACTAATATATCCTTGTAGTTTTCACAACATTCTTAGTCACTGCAGTGATCTGTCCCTTACATGTATTATTACACTACCCAATGGCCTTACATTGTACACTGGTATGTTTATAGATTATTATATATATGAACTGTATCCTACATACACTGGTATGTTTATAGATTATTATATACATGAGCTGTGTCCTACATACAAGTGTGACAAGATGCAGGTGTTACTGCGACATATGTCGAGAATTGCTCTCATACACTTTGGGTGAGGAGCTAGAATGACAGGTTTGTTTCCATATAATTCTCTACATACAGGTTTGACTATCAGTACATTTCTTGGATCATCACACTGAATTTTCTGGGGAATTGGGTACCAGGCTGGTGATGTGGGCCATTTATCTGGACATGCTGGACAGATTGGAACAGTTGTGTGGTATGAATATGCATACAACTTTCTATCTGAACATTCTAGCAAATTATGTGCAGTTGTTGGGTGTAATTATGCATACAGCTTTCTATCTGAACATTTACAGTTGTGGGGTATGATTATGCATAAAACTTACTAGCACTCCTGGAATTCAAACCCCTGCTGTGTATGACAACAAAATTATAGTTAACGTCACAGTACACTGTGCCATCAGTGAATTGATGTGAAGCTTTCTATTGTTTTCTATCTAAGTCTCCCTTACTTGTACAATATGACTGACCTCTTGGCACTTCCAACATTGTTATACAGAACTTCATACACATTTTACCTACATACCACAGTGTGGGTAACACTGCTTAATACAACAGTACTATTTATAGTATGCAACAGTTCAACTACATATGAATGAAGAGTAAACAGAAGCAGTCCAGGGGTTATAACTTTAGTCACAGAATATTACACATTTATTTCTACTGGTATGACACTTTCTAAGGCTCTTATATTTATTTGATATGACAGTACATGCAGACAAATACTAACCTGCCATGCGACGCAGCCTTTGCAACCTAGCATCATGGGCTTGCTGGTTCGCAGCCCGCTCATCTGCAGTTGTCAGAGAAATACAGTGATATTTAACCATACCTATCCATAGTATACACAAGCTAGGCAATTATTAACTACTTAGTAGAATGAGTACTTACTCAGTACTGGGGCATTAGGCATCTGCCGAGACTCCTGGATCCACAGTTCCAGTACATCCCCCATCTGCCGCTTCAGGTCAGCATCATGGTGCCTGAAATGCTCACCAGTCTGGGGGATACCTGTGGCACTAGTGAGGTCACAGGCGAGACTGTCCCAGGCCTCCATTTTATACTGCGAGCCCTGGTACTGGCCCTGCAGTAGTCTCTGCTCATGATGTTTTACCAGGAGCCATACCATGAATTTTGACTCCTGCATAGCCCCAGCACTGCACTCTAAATTGAGTGCCTTCACTCACACCAGCCATTCTGCCTGCAGTAGGAAGTTACAACCAGTTATGAGAAGTATTCCCGCCTGTGGGGTTTAAATACAGCCAATTTCCCACACTTTCCTGTGATTAGCCAGTTTTGAAAGGCTAAGCTATGGGGCACACCTGCTTACATAAGGTTGGCACTGCTTAAAGAGGTATACCACTAGACAGATTGAATTGGCTCCCCTACACATTGCTTACACTTACTAAGTTAAGCTGTGCTGTGGTTAGCATTGCTTAATAGTTAATTAGCACTATATTTGACTTTTGGCAGTGATTTATTCTTCATTACAGGTTACATATGTGTCTGGTATCTGTGATTCATGTCTACATATACTGTATGGGGACCTGGGGACTTCTACACTTTATTACAATAACACCTCAAATCTATGCTTACTGCAGTGCTCCAGTTCACATATTTATGTTCTGTGGCAGGTTATACATCACACTGTACATAGATTCAGTTCACATGTTTGGTTTGATTTTCCTGTGGTAAGGATTAGTTTGCTGATACCCCATTTGTATTCATTTATATGATGGCTTAGTAGTTAACTACTGTGATTGTGATGTAGAGGTTCCTGAGTTCGAGCCTTCCAGAAGCTGTTTATTTTGTTGCTGGGCAAAACACGGGCCATTGGGTACAGATTGATTAAGGCCGTTAAAAGCAGTTGTAAGTGGGTGTGTGCGGGTTTGCACAGAGCTAAGCAATGCTAAACTCCGGTTAAATTGTCTTACATTCAGTTAGCTTCTACTTTGCTTCATCTGTGTAGGCAATGCTTACCCCTGCACAAACACACTTAAACACTCTTACTAGTGCTTATATATGCTTACTACTGCTTATTTATGCTTAAACCTGCTTACTAGTGCCTTATTCATTGTGACACTGACACTTCACATGTGCGTTTAATGCAGTACTCCAGTTCACATTTAAATGTTAATTAGTAGGTTATACAGCAAAAAATGTAAAGAAATGTTCGTATACAGATTTCACATGAAAAATGGTATGTACTGCAGTGGGACTCGAACTGGGAATGCCTGCTCGCTAGGCAGATGCTCCGACCACTACACTATTGCTGTGTTGTTTCATTTGCCTATATCTTCCTTGTTATCCTCTTCAGCCTTTTAAGCTGCTTTAACTGTAGCTAAGCAATGGTTAGCTGTACTCGGAGTATAAAAAAAAATAAAGGGGTTTCTTCTTTTAATTTTTATATCATGTTGCTGTTGCACACATGGGGGGACTGTTGCTGGGGATATGCAGACACCTATGAGTGGCCTTGCTCATTTATTTACACTTTCTGCAGTCCATCATTGCAGGGGCATGTATATTGTGGGAGATCTGCTCTCAGACATGCCCTCTGCACTCATCCATGCTCTGTGTAGGATTTGGAGCTCAGGCAGCACGCCTTCATTAATATGCATGGTGCGCTGCTGTCCTCCTCCTAAACTGTCACTTCCATGCAGGACTAGACTAGTCCTGCATGGTAGATTAGTCAATCCAGGGGAATGTTTTTCATATAGACCAATTTCATTATTAAAGGTAGATTATAACATATTCATGGTGATCTGTGCCACTAGAAAAAAACAATTTCTTTCAGTCTTGCTAAACAATGATCAGACTGGGTTTATAATGAACAGGAACACCTATGATAATATCAAGAGAATACTGTCAATAATTGATTAAACTAATAAGTAAAAAAAAAAGAACTAACTTGGTTAGTCTGGCTATCAATAGTGCATTTGATTCAGTTAATTGGGAGTGTTTACTATTAGTATTTTTCTTACACTTTTTTGCAATTAATCAAACTTCTCTGTGAAAACTCATATGCATATATTAAGATAGGCTCATATACTTCCCAATCAATCATGATTACTAAAGTTACTAAACAGAGTTGTCGCTTGTCCCCATTGTTTTTGGACTAGTTATGGAACCTTTTGCAAATTATATAAAATCAAACAAAAACATCAAAGGCATACTAATAAATAATGATTTAATCCCCAAACACAATTATCTGTAGATGAACTCCCATTAATTTTGACTGATTGCAATTCTTCTCTTATTGCAAGCAATAGAAATATTCCGGAAGAAATTGCGACTCGGTTTTAATGAGAATAAGACTAACATATTACCTGTTAATTATAATATTAATGAAATACATTATGAAGGATGGTAAAATCACTTAGTTAGGGATAATCTTGTCTGATAATATTAAAAATATAACAGCTCTTAATTATAATAACAGATTCTTAATAAATGGATTTTTTTCACTACGGAAAAACATTCTCCTTAATTAAAATGATTATCCTTCCTAAAATTCTACATATAATACAATCTTTATCCTTCCCACTCCCAAAAAATATAGAACAGTATAAATCTTTCTGAGGTTTTTGTGGTTTCCTAACATGCCTAGCTTGGCTTACAGATTTAGAATTATATTCCTTATCCTCAACTGTTAAGACAATAATTTCTCGGTTACATAACAATAATAATGTCAAATAGAAAGATATTCAGGGAGGTATTTGGTGTAAATTCAATAATATGAGAAAATCATATCACCCTAAAATAGCTATTAACAAATTTCATTGGTTAGTAAAAGACTATTTTATAAAACAAGCCAGTTTATTTATTTATTACATTTGTTGACTTGGTATGTCAGACTGGGCCAGAGGCCCATTTTCAGTGCAGACCCAGGGAGAAAAGCTCCACAGTAATATAAGACAATAAACAAAAATGGTACCAGTAGACATTAGTACAGTATAATTATTTACAGCATCTAGAAACAGTGCAAAGCGAGGTTCATTTTATTAGTGGAGAGCCGGGGGGAGGGGACTCCATAGAAGCACAAAACAAACAAGTTGCAGTAAATGTAATACAATCAGTAGAACTGAACAAGAGCAAACAGTAGAAAGTATATAAGTTAAAGTTTACAAGAGGAATGTTAGCTGATCTGGTGAGAGAGGTTGGTAAAGGTGGGGAAGTAGATTAACCTGGGAAGAGGCAGGAGCACAGCCTGTGATTGGTGAGATATTTCTTTGGCAGTGATTTGAACTGATTATGTAGTGGATTTTTTGTTATTGTGTCTGGAAGGGGGTTCCAGAGTTTGGCTAGTCTGTGTGAATAGAGGGAGTTGCCATGTTGGTTGTTGGAGTTGGATGATTTTAGTAGGAGTTTGTTGGAAGATCTGAGGGATCTGCTATTAGTATTAGGTTGAAATAAAGAGAAGATGTCAGGGCAGTTGTTGGGGTGGTAGATTATTTTGTGGGCTAAGGATAGTTGATTGAGAGATAGGAGGTTGGGGAGCTCTAACCAGTTTAATATTAAAATAGATTAGTAGTGGTGGGATTTCTGAGAGTGATTAGTGGCAAATTGGGCAATTTTATGGTAACAAGATTCTAGATTGTTGAGGTCAGATTTTTGAGGGTTAGTAAATATGAGAGAGCCATAGAGAAGGGTAGATAGAAGGTGTGTGTGAGCAGTGGCTATTCTGACACTTGGAGTTAGGAATGGTTTGTTCCTGTATAGGGTACCTAGTTTGAAGTGTACTTTTCTGATGCTTTGGGCAATATGTATGTCAAATTTGAGTTTGTCATCTATGTTGACAACTAAAAGTTTTGTGTGGTTAGTGGGGGTAATTTTGGTACCATTTGCAGAGGTGATTGCTAGTGGTGGCTGGGAAGTCTTGGGTTTTTAGGTACTAAAAGCTATGATTTCGGTTTTGTTGGGATTCAAAATGAGTTGGTGTTGGGAGAGGTAGGTTTCAATGTCCTGAAAGGAACATTGCATTTTTAGTTGGAGTTCTTGGGGTGAGGGGGCAGAGCAGATAAGGGTAGCATCATCTGTGTACTGTACTATGGAGGGATGTTTGGTTGCTGTACTGAAGTTGTTTGTGAATATGATGAAGAGAAGTGGACCGAACATAGAACCTTGGGGTACACCCACTGAGATGGGGAGTAAGAGGGAAACAGAGTTTTCACACTTTGTTGCTTGTTCACGGTTGGAAAGATAGCCGTGGAACCCTATTAGTGAGGTTCACTAAGGTCATAGGAAGATAGTTTACTTAGTAGGAGCTGGTGGGGTACAATGTCGAAGGCTTTAGACATGTCGAGAAATATGGAAGAGACATGCTGGCCTTTATTCATGAGATGGTGTTAGTGAAAGTTAGGCAGGCAGTACTAGTACTGTGCTTTGATCTGAACCCATGCTGAGAGTTGGAAAGAAGGTTAACTCTTATTATATTAATATGATATAATATGATAATAACCTCCTTTAAATTTTGATAATAACTCCTTTAAAATTTAATTTTCAGGAACTCTGAATATAGAGCACTGAATTTCTTTGTATTTCCAATTGCCTGTACTCAAAATAGTATTAATACATTTAATTTAACAACAATGACTACATCTAAAGACAAAAACCTGTTATACTGGTATCAACTACTAGACAATGGGCAAATTACAAAATATTAACCATATTCATAAGTATGATTTGTGGTTAAAAAATCTAAATTGTAGACAATTAGTTGAACATAAGCTTAAGCGAATGCAACCACTAGTTAGAAATTCTTTCCCCACATTCATTGATTAACTCATTATTCTAATGCACCAGAAAATAATTGGAAAGGGACTTCTATCTAAACTATAAAAGGTACTTAAGAAAGCAATGGTATGTCACATAGAAAGCTATTGGGATTATGTTATACTTAACCAGAGAAAAAGTGATGAAAGAGTAAACAAAACGTCACTAAAAACCACTCAAGGTTCACTCCGGAGACCAAATAAGGGTATGAGACCCAAAAACAACTTGATAATGATAAAAATAACAGTTCAATATGATGAACAAAACGTGACCATAAAGGATGAAAAAAATGGTTTAGTTTAATAATGCTTGTTGTAACAAAAGTGCGTTTTCGAATGTCTTCGTCAGAAAAAATGTATGTGATATCGTGTTTTTTCTGACGAAGACATTCGAAAACACACTTTTGTTACAACAAGCGTTATTAAACTAAACCATTTTTTTCATCCTTTATGGTCACGTTTAGTTCATCATATTGAACTGTTATTTTTATCATTATCAAGTTGTTTTTGGGTCTCATACCCTTATTTGGTCTCCGGAGTGAACCTTGAGTGGTTATTATGTTATACTTGTTAATAACTCCCCAATTGAAGATGATAAAAAAATAATACTGCAATCTTCAAAACAAACTGTTTCATCACTAAGGTGGAGAATATTCCCTTGGAAGTTCTTACATAGAACCTTTATCACACTACATAAAGTTGAATTGATTATAATAAAGATATATGATTCTGGAGATGTAAACTAAATGTTAAAGCTGACTGGCAGCATGTGTTTTATGACTGTATAAAACTTAAAGCACATTGGGATAATATGAATTATTTCTTACAGTCTATTTTGAATGATAAATTTATGCTGACCAAATCTTTTATTTTATTTAATACACATATTCCCACCTGTGCCATGAAAATAAAATGCCCTCTTTTATGGAGTATCTTAACATTAGCAAAAAATATCATCACAAAAAACTGGAAGAATCAAACTACTCCTACTATGAAGGAGTTTGTACATGTGACAATTGAAGTTTGTCATCATGATCAAGATAAGAAATCTAGAATCACCACTTCATATAATATATGGTTGAAATTCAAAGAACTGATGGATAAACAGACTTTAATAATTAATCAACAACTACTCTTATCACATTTCTTTTTCTGTTTAAAAGGCTTTGTTTTATAGCACACACCATTGTGAATATTTATTTTAGTTATTATTGTTCTTTTAGATATGTATATTAGTTTTATAATATCTCTATTATCATACATTAATGTTTTGTTGTCAAAATTGTCAATACAAACAATTGAGAAAGAAGAAATACAGTGATTGATTCTCACTAAGGGGAAATAAGCTGGGTTTAAAAAATTATCTACAAGGGCAGCTTGCCTAGAACTTTGCTGGATTCAAACACCTGTCTATTTAAGTCCACAAGGGAGAAAACCGTGAAATAACTGCATGCACCACCAGAGATGTCTTACTACAAGTGCAATACAACACATATTTGAAGGGATGACCTCATCACTGTATGACAAGGCAGTTATTTGGACTAAAACAGTTGGGAAAACTGTTGGATAAACCAGTCTTTTATGACACTGCATTCCCACACACATATACACTAGTTTGTTACAGCTGAATTTGAACACCTGTGCAAGTAAGTCCACAACCTAGAGAAACATGTGTGACTGCATACCCCATAAGAGAGGCTTTACTAAGAACATGAGACAGCATATGTTTGAGGGGATGACTTCATCAATATGTTGCAAGGGACATGCTGGCCCTAAAAAGGTTGGGGGACACTATCCCTGTGAAACCTTTCTGCTCAGTGGAAGTCCACACATGAGATCTGTTAGCTCATAGTAGTCAGTCATTGCTGGAGTTGAACACCTATCTATGCAAGTCCCCAGTCTAGAAAAATATGTATTTGTCACTCATGAAGAGTCTTACTAGAGTGTGAGACAACACACATTTGAAGGGATGACATCATCACTGTGCTGCAAAGCAGACGCTTGACCTAAAATTTTGGGTGTAACCCTCTCCCTCTGTAAATGTTTCTCCTGAATAGAAGTGAACATCTGTTTTGTTGATTAATCCCATCTTACATGTCTCTGTGGTAACACATACTCTCACTATAGCTACTTACAAGCACACACACACACACGCACACACATGCACGCACACACGCACACACACACACACACACACACACACACACACACACACACACACACACACACACACACTCACTAGTCATTGCAGGATATGAGCACCAGCCCATCTATGCCCACAATCTAGAGAGCATTGTATTATCTGCCAGTGTTCCAAATGAAGTCATACTACAATGGTGAGACAGAATACATTTGAGGGGATGACATCATCATTATGTTGCAAAGTATATGTTTGGCCAAAAATGGCTTGAATATTTTGGAGGAAGCCTTTCTCTTCATAAATGTTTTTTTCCTGAATGGGAGTGTACACACCAAATCTGTTGGATATTCCAGTCCTACTCACCATAATAATTACATGCATAGAATAATTAATTATTCATTGCTGGATTTTATCACCTATTTAAGTCTACAATCTAGATTTCATTGTATTAACTGCTGATGCCACAGCAAAAGTCATAATTCAAGAGCCATACAGTGAGCATTTGAAAAAATGACATCGTCATTGTGTAGCAAAGCAGATGTTTGGCCTAAAATAGCTTTAATGTTTTGGGGAAGCCCTCTCCCTGTGTAAATGTTTCACCTGAATGAAAGTACACAAACAACATATGTTGGATAAGCCAGTCCTGTCAGTATAAACACTCACACTCTCTATTGTTATCACTGGATTTGAACACCTGCCTTAGTTCACAGTCTGGAGAAAATCGTATCAACTGTCACCACTACAGGAGATATCTCATTGTAAGCTTTGGGCAGCAGATAGTTGTATTGTACATGACATATGTTTGGGTGAAGGGACAATGCAACATATAGACAAAACAGCAGTGTGTTGATCATGACTCCCAACATACTTAGCGAAAACTCATACATCATATCATTCAGATAAACTATGGTATCATGAAGGATATATATGTGTGTCACATTAAGGTGTATGCTTTTTAAACAAGAGCTATCTTTATTAAATTATCAGTTATGGCATAGGCCATCATACTTTTATATAAATGAAAGCAAATGATATTGACTTAATTTTAGCTGTAAGCATTATACATCACAAACCATACTGACTGAGCAGATATCTGATGGGTGATAGTTATGGGTGTCAGCCAGTGGAGTGCCTCCTATGCATTCCTGACTGTTTACTCAATATCACTATAAGTGTTGCTTTATGTTGTGGGATCATTGACAAGTCTTGCTGATGTGTGTACATTGTGAAATTTAACTAAAAACCATGCATACAAAGCATATAATCTGCACTCATTATTACTACTCTGCAAGTGTGCATCCAACTGCACCAATTCCTTGGAACACAATTGGGAGGGTAATGTGTTTCAATGGCAAAATCATTTAAATTAAGGATTACCTAGACAGCTTCACAGTGCACTCTTCCTGTCTTGACTACGTGAAGGCATTAAAGCATACAGATATTATACAAGCCACAGTCATTACTTTCATTTTGATACAAATGCTTTCTGAAGTGCACTTCTGGTAAGCTTAGTTGTATGACTGATGACAAACTATTTGCACATAATTATTTTTTGATTTTTTTTAACTTAGAATGGGAGGTAGTAGTGATCTGTGGTGCTCTGTGCCAATCATTTCACAAAAAAGTATAGACATATAGACATTTTTGTTTCTGAGATACTTGTGTGTTGTATTTATTTATTTATTTTTTGTTTGCCATTGTCGAAAATCTTGATATGCTGTTTACAGTACACAGTTAAATTCTGTGTGATGCAATACTTTCACAAATGCAGAGAACAGAAATAAAGATTTTAGTTTATGAGGCATTTCTGGCCATGTGTGTGATTTGTGAGTGTGTTTTTTCAATTATATTAAATTTGTGAAATAGGATTGATAGGACAGTGGTAAAAATGTGAAGCAAGAAGAGGTTAGGAAACTCTTCTAAACACTAAATTCCTTAACATCTCTCCTCTGCATGCCCCCCCCCCCCCCATTTTCACCACTCTTCCATCAACCACATTTTATACTTTTAATATGATCAAAAAATAGATTTACACTCCACACACATGGCCACAAATGGACATGAAGAAAACAACTCTACTTTTCTCTACTTTTGTCCAAGCACATGGATAATGCTTGACATTAAACAGTATTGCAGTCCATATGTGCATAACACTAAGGGCTGTTTCCCCTCCTATGGCAAAAACTGATCAGTTGTCTTCAACCACATTCATAAGGTGCTCCTTGTCCTGCCATGTTCAGCCCTGCTGTACAGCAGAAAGCAATACTGATAACACAATGAGATTCAGTCATTTATGATGCATATAATAGGTTCCAGGGTTTAATGCACTCAATATGGGATGTTGAACTTATCAGTACTGTTGTGAAGTCTGATCAAACACAGTCCCTTGCTTCATACAATTGTCATAGTTACTTCAGCTGGTTAATTTCTGCTAATTGAAATATGACATTCACTGTGGTGTGCTCAGGTAATGGCCACATTCAGAGAATGTTGAGTAAGATTGGCAGAGCTTAGATTCCAGCATTTCTTAAAATAAAATGTTACCTTGTGAAGTTGTGGATGCGTATGTTAGTTCTCCTTCACTTATCCTTAGTTAGTCTACCCATATCTTACCCTCTGCTTGAATCCTACTCTGAACACTGTACTGTAAACAGCATTACACAGTAGTAATAATGTCAAACATTAAATTCACGCAGCACACATAGCCAGGAATAGCCCATGAACTAAATATTTCTGTTCTCAGCATTTATGTAATGACTGGCATATCTGAGCAATGGAAAGTACGGCTAAATGACAGTTCACATTCTGCAACAAAAACTGATGAGTTTTTGCCTTCAATGCATTTGTAAGGTGATCCACACTCTTAGCTCCACAGCATGGCGTTAAAGAATACTGTTGACTCATGTACAATATACAGCTTCACGTGCTCATGTACACCATCTGCGATATTTTTATTCTCATTACTACTGCGAAGTCTGATGCACACAGGGTTTCTTGCTTCATGATTTTTCACATGGCCCCTTCAAGTGTGCCATTTTCTGCAAGTTAAGATATTACTTCTTTTATGGTGTGCTTAGGAAATGCTCAGATCTACCACATTTTTAGTAAGAATGGTAGATGTTTGAATCCAATCCTGTACAACATTATTTAAATGTTTCTTTCTTTGAACATTTTATATAGTAAAATAGAGGTTGCATATGTTAATCCCTCACGACTATCCTGATTATTTATTTAATTATTCTGCTATTATCCTATCAGTCCTTGTTACCTATTTTGAACCCCATACTGTGAGCAGTATGTTAGACTTTTAAATGACAAACAAACAATTAACACAACACATGCACACACACATGCATGCACACACAGAGACACACACAAACATGGCCAGAAATGCCTCAGAAACCGAAAGGTCTTGATACATGTACTCTTTCTTTGCATGAGACCTGCCATCAAGCAGCTTTTCCCATTTTAGAGAAAAATCTGAAAATATAATGCGTGTGAACTATTACTTTGCCATTGACCATGCAAATGAGCTTGTCATCACTGCACTTCACTAAGCGATTGTGACAGAATGAAAGTAATGTCAGTAGCTTGGATTACTTGTGTATGGTTTGTTGGCTCATATTTGTCAAGATGTGAGGGGTTTACTGTGAGGCTGTCTAGTTAATTCATAATGTAAATGGCTGTGGAACTGAATCTCACTACTCTTCCAAGTCTGTTCCAATGAAGTAATACACATGGACCACACTTGCAGAGTTGTATTAATAAGTGCAGTATATGTTTTGCATGTATGGCTAACAGTTATCTTATACAATGTACACAAATCACAAAAACTTGTCAATGATCCCCCACAATATAACAAGAATTTCATGCAATGATCTTGAGATGAAAGTCCAGGAATGCATGGGTGGCTCATTACTCGGTGACATCTTTAACTGATGATAACCCATCTTGTTGAATACGTCTGAATGTAACACCCATAGATAGATAGATAGATAGATCATTCACAATGTCACAATTTATGTGAATGATTCAATGTATGGGTTTTTGCCACAGTATTTGTGAGAGTTGTGATCAGCACATTTTGTTTTGACTGTCTGTCACAACACATCCATTAACCCAAAAATATGTCATGCATGATACAACTATGTACTGTACGCCACTTGTAGAAGAAATTTATCTTGTGGTGTCAACAGCTAGTGCAATGTTATCTAGATTATGGACTTAGGCAGGTTTTTGAATCTAACTAGTGGTGGTATGTGTGACTATATTGATAGGTAGGACTGGTTTATCCAACATATCTGGTTTACAGTTCCACTGAGAAGAAAAGTTTACATGAGGAAAGGGCTTCCTCAAATAATTTCAATCCATTTTAGGCCAAACATCTGCTTTGAAACACAATAATGATATCATCCCTTGAAATGTGATTTGTCTCACACTTCCAGTAAAACTTCTTCTTTGGCATTGGCAGTTGATGCAATGTTTTCTAGATTGTGGCTTTAGATAGGCAAGTGTTTGAATACAGCATGGCTGACAAGTCATAGAATATGTGAATATGGTGACAGGTAAGACTGGCTGACAAAAAGACCTGGTGTATACACTTCCACCAAGGAGAAACATTTTTATATAGAGACAGGGGTACACCAGTAATTTCAGTCTATTTTAGGCCAACCATCTGTTTTTCAACACAATGATGTCATCCCTTCACATGTCATCTGTCTCACGCTCATAGTATGACTTCACTTGTGGCATCAGCAGCTGATATAAGGTTCTCTAGATTGTGGGACTAAATGGGCAGATGTCCATATCCAGCACTAGCTATCTAGCTATCTAATGATAGTGTGTGTGTGTGTGTGTGTGTGTGTGTGTGTGTGTGTGTGTGTGTGTGTGTGTGCATGTGTGTGTGTGTGTGTGCATGTGTGTGCATGTGTGTGTATGCGCATGTGTGTACATGTGTGTGTGTGTGTGTGTGTGTGTGTGTGTGTGTGTGTGTGTGTGTGTGTGTGTGTGTGTATGTGACTCTAGGGATAAATATGACTGACTTATGCAATGGATATAGTATGTTCACTTCCACTCAGGAAACATTTACTTGGGGAGAGCCCCCCCCCCATCAATTTCAATTCATTCATGCCAAATATCTGCCTTGCAACACAATGATGATGCCATCCCTTCAAATGTATGCTGTTTCATACTTGCAACAAGACTTTTCTTGGGTGTGTGCAGCTAATGAATGTTGCTCTAGGTTGTGAACATTGATAAAAAGGTCAGTAAGTCCAGCAGTGATTAACTTGTAGAGTATGTCTGATTAAAACAGCAGGTAGGACTGGCCTATCCAACAGATCTCATGTGTACACTTTCACTAAGCAGAAACTTTTATATGGAGAGAGGGTCCCAAAATCCTTTTAGGCCCACCATATGCCTTGCAAAACAATGATGAGATCACCCCTTAAAATATTTACTGCCCCAATAAATGGCAATATGGCTGACTCACAATTGTGTAAATACTGAAATGTTTAAGGATTTTAAGCCCGCAAACTACATTTTAGGGGGACCCATAATCTTTGCAAAACAATGCTAATGTAATCCCTTCACATGTGTTCTTTATGACACTTTAGATGATTCATTGTGTGGTGTCTGTGGCTGATATCCAGTTCAATGGATTATTTCCACAGATAATCAGTTGGTTGAGTCTAGAAAAGTGTAAGTAATGAGTGTGAAACAAAATGCTAGTAGGCAAGCTTGGCTTCTTCAAGAGAGCTGATGTTTACAAATTCATTTAGTGAAACATTTATACTTGGAGAGAGAAAGGACAACTTTTATACTCCCTTTGATGAAAGCCATATGCATTATAACACAATGCTCAAATTATCCCTTGGCGTGCATTTTTTTTCCTGACAACTGAGATATGATCCCTTGAGTGGTATCATCAGTTAGTACAGAGGTCAAGAGGAATTCACTGTATGTGCTTAAATCTACTGGTGTATGCCTTTAATTATTTCAATCATATTATACTGGTAACAGGCAAAAATGGCTTACTCAACAGATCTTGATGTGTGACATGCTATATAGTGGCCACATTGTGTCATAGTATATTTGTTATGATCTTTGTTATGGTTTTGGTTGCGTCCATTATGTCAATCCTGTAATTACTGCAATTCCTTCTGAACATGGTCTGTGTAATGATGTATGTAATGCATTTTTCATTTGTGCAATATTCAGCACAAAGCACCGTAAGTAATCAATGGTGATGCATAGCTACTGTCATTTCATGCATTGTCACAGAAACAGATCACAGATCTCTTTACCATATTCTACCTAATAAACTCTTTCTGCACTTGCTTTTAGTATTGCTGCATACTCAAGTGTGCTAGCTTGCACTGCATGTGAATTGTTTTTTACTACTGTTTTTGCTACTTTTCTGTAAAAAAAAAAAAAACTGTAAGCCTGTTTCCTACCTTTCCTGTAACTAGTGTTCCAGATACAGATCTGCTGTATCCAGGACTGTATGTAAGCTTCTGAGTCCCCCAAGCCTTTCTGTGTTAGAAGGAAGCCTTATAGCTTATCAGTGGGAGTGGTAAGTACTAGGTAACCTGTCTACCACATAAGTAGTGGTTTTGGCCCAGAATTTATAGTTATTGGCCGTTTGGGCAATCTCTTCCATCTCTGTCAACGTTCTAATTTGAAAGCCTGTATTTGCACTTGTTTCTGTCCTGTAACTCATCTAGTGCAGATACAGATTCTTAGTTTTAGCACTTACATTTGCTTGTTCATGCTCAGCACTTGTTCAGAACTTGTAAGCACTAAATAAGCTACTAATTACTATAGCACTCTATCTTCCTCATTACCTAGAGGAAAACAGTTTTTGTACTTACTTTTCTCACTTGCTTAGAGAAAAACAGCTCTTGTACTCACTTTCCTCATTTATCTAGAGGAAAAACCCTGCAACTCTCTTTTTGCGTGGTGTTGTGCACAGAGCAGCGTCGGGCAGCGCCGGTTAGCAGGGGTATACTATTCCAGGCCCCACAAAGTCTGCGCTGTAAATTTTCCCTTAGAACTAGGCAAGCCTCAACTCAAGTGCTTCAAATCAGCTGCTCTTATTGCAGCACTTGCAAAACAGAAATCAGCACTTGTCCTAATCTCCTAGACAGCACTATTATTCTCCAAATTTCCTTGACAGGAAAAAAAAAAAAAAGCTCAGCACTTGTCACTTCTATATTATACAAAGTCCCTCACTTGCGAAACCCCCCCAGGAGTACCCACTTCCTTACTAAGTCCTCTCTTATTCAGTCTCATACCTAACTTCTTAATTTTTCTAGCATGCCGAAGGGCCAGATGCTGGCGTCCTCTCATGCCCAGTTGTTGAATCTGGGAATATTGAGGCAATGTTACAATTGCCTCATGTACACAGACAACCCTCTCCTCCTCCCACATAACACAAATACTTGCGAGAGATGCAGCTATTTAGCCAAACTGGAGGCTGAGCTCTCTCAACTCAGGAATGGCAAGACCAGACAGGAGGAGAAGGCAACTACACACACCACAAAACCAGCCTCACATAATGCTACCACACCACTGAATCAAACACATAAACACACAAATACATACTCGGAGGCTCTGAGTAAAAATTTACCTAAACAGCAGAGGCCTCCAAAGCAGACACCCAAACAACTGCTACCTCAAGACACCCCACAAGCAACACATAAACCACAAAATCAGTGTGCAAAGCAGTCACAGCCCTTTAAGGCCAAATACAACACCAAACATACTTGTCATAGGTGTCATAGGTGACTCCATAGTCAGACACACTGACGTCCCACTCACCAGGCTGAACAAGGAGAGGGTCACAGTAAGCTGCCTATTGGGCGCTAGAATCCGCCACATAACACAAGCACTCGGGTCACTCTACAGCAAGTACAAATATGACACAGTCATTGTCCATGCTGGTGTGAACGACCTGAGACGTACCTCCCTGGACTACATGAAAAGAGACATAGAGGAGCTCTCTGATTATGTAGCCCAGGCAGGTATGACCCTGACCCTGAGCAGTATCCTTCCTTCACCAAGAATGATGCCACAATATAGAGACAAGATGATCAGCTTTAACAATTGGCTTAATGTCTGGTGTCATTCAAAGGAGATCCAGTGTCTGTCTGCCTGGGATGACATGCTTGACAAACCACGCTGCTTCGCAAGGGACGGCTTGTACCTGTCACCCCTGGGATTCCGGATATTGGCTAAGGTGCTTGCCACCCCCATAGTGCTTTTTTTAGGCAAGGCTCAAATTCTAAACCTACCACCCTAGAAAACAAAAATGGGAAGAAACTGAGGGTACTGCTGCTCAATGCCAGAAGTCTAAATCTCAAAATGCATGCACTCGAGGCCCTTCTCAGTATGGAGAACATCGATGTCTGTGCTGTAACTGAAACCTGGTTCAAGGCTCCTGAGAGCACCCCGGCACTATTAGGTTTTACCTCATATCATGCATTCTGGCCCCAAAACCCAGACCACACCACAAAAGGAGGGGGTGTAGCCATATTCATAAAGGATACCCACACCTCCAGGTTGGTGGCAATGCATGAAGCTCCGGAAACCATCCAGGTGCAACTAACCATAGGCAAAACTGCTCTACAAATTGTAGCATGCTACAGGCCACCCTCTCAAACTCAGGAACCCCACACAGCCTTCCTGAAGACACTGGAGGGTATAAATGTATCTCCAAACACCATCATATTGGGTGACTTCAACTACCCGAATATAGACTGGGAACATTACTCAAGCCCTAACTTTCTAGCCCAACGGTTCCTGGAGTTCATAAATTCAAATGCCATGGAACAGCTAGTCACTGTTCCCAGGAGAGGCAAAAATATACTAGATCTCATTATCACAAACATGGGGACAAAATGCTCCACATCGGAAGTATATCCCTCATTGGTGAGATCTGATCATAAACTAATCTCACTGGAAATCCACATCCCGCCCCCACCCCAAACAAAAAAGACCACAGTGAAGAACTTCTCTAAAGCAAACTTCACACTACTCAAGACTGGTGTGGTATCCTTCAAGGCCCCTGAGCCAGTGGAAACCACAACCCAAGCTGCGGAAGCCCTTACAAATGCCTTCTACGAACACCTCCAGGACTGCATGGATCAGGCAATCCCAAATAAAACCAAGACTCTTTCCACAAAGGGCAAACGTCCAGTCTGGTGGACCCCAGCCATTAACAAACTTTACAATAAGAGGAGAAAGCTATTACATGATAGAACAAAATCCATAAAAGGGAAGTCACCCCTGATCATTATTAGTAAAAAAATACGAGCACTCATAAAATCAACTAAGGCCAATTTTGAGAGAAAAATTGCCATGGATTCAAAGGACAATCATAAGGCCTTTTTCAGCTATGTTAGGAACCTGGGTGGAAACTCCCAGATATGCTCAGAATTAGTCCAAAATGATACAAAAATCACTGAACCCACAGACATTGCCAACATACTGGTGGACAGGTTCAGTGCAAACTTCACCCCCCCCCTAAAGGAGAGATAACTATCCCAGCGGAGTGTAGCCTCCCAGACATCTCAAATGCGCAGGTGAAAGCTGCTCTCTCTAAAGCTAAAAACACAGCATCAATGGGACCGGATGCTGTCCCCGGCTGTGTGCTACACGAGCTAAATGAGGAATTAAACCCGCACATAAGGCAGCTGTTTAATCTCAGCCTTACCACAGGATACGTGCCCAAGGAGTGGCGTACGGCAACTGTGGTCCCACTCCACAAAGGCGGTGCCTCTATGGACCCTGGTAATTACCGCCCCATAAGCTTAACAAGTCTAGTCTGCAAAGCTATGGAGAGGATCATAATGGAGCTCATAAACAAAGATATAGGGGACTTGCAGACATTGGACCCGACCCAGTTTGGCTTAGTCAAGGGCAGATCATGCCTTTTGAACTTGGTCGACTTCTTCGAAAAAGTCACCAAGGCCATTGATGAGGGAAAGGCAGTCCATACAGCCTACCTTGACCTTGCAAAGGCTTTCGACACAATACCCCACTCGGGTATTGTAGAAAAACTTATCAGCTTAAATGTAAACCCATATGTCACAAGATGGGTTGCAAACTGGCTTAAGGACAGAACCCACAGGGTTAGAGTTGCTGGCGCTATGTCAGACTCCAAGCTGGTCACAAGTGGTGTCCCACAGGGCTCGGTCCTTGGCCCCCTATTGTTCGGCATCTACTTCTCAGAAGTACAGGCCAACATGGGAGGACTTTGGCTGACAAAGTTTGCAGACGACTGCAAACTGGGTGCCATAGTGGAAAGTGCATCGGACACGGATATCCTTCAGCAGGGACTCACGGAAACAGATAGCTGGTGCCAGAGCCATGGCCTGAAGTTAAACGCCAAAAAATGTATAGTCATACCCTTCGGGAAAAACAAGGTAACCCCAAGCTACCATATAGGTGGCAATCCACTAAGCACAGAAGAGGTTATCAGGGACCTGGGGACCCAGGTTGACAGTGGCCTTTCTCTTGACACTCACGTTGCTAAAGTGGTTAGAAAGACCTTCTACATTGCCCACTTGATCATGAAGGGATTCACATCCAGATCTAGTGAGGTCATTGTTCCCCTGTACTCTTCACTTATCAGACCAATGATCGAGTACAATGCCCCATTCGGGATGTATCTCACCCGACACCTGCAGCAATTGGAGAGACCCCAAAAGTTCCTCACCAAAAGGATAAAGGGACTCCAAAATCTGTCATATGCTGCCAGATTGAAGAAACTCCAGCTCTATTCAGTCGCATGCCGTCTGCTTAGAGGTGACATGTGCCTGACATACAAGGCCATGTCCAACCCGGAATTAATGGACATGCTCCACCTCAAAAAATCCAAATCCACCAAAACCACTAGAGCAAGTGACTTAAACCTTAGCACGGATATAAATAGGATGTGCTGGAGGGATAGATTTATCACTCAGAGACTCCCTATGCTGTGGAATAAAATCCCGGTCCATGTGAGGCAGAGCACCTCGCTGGCTCTGTTCAAAAGAAATCTTGACCTGTGGATGGGAGATCGTAGGTTTACCCTGGGAATCATCTCTGTGTCACTGCTGGACAGAGGCACAACAAACTAATGGGCACAGTATTTTTTCATATAAGGGGTGGCGTAAGCCACAAAACTTTGGGCTAGGCTTATAAATGCCTTAGGGCAGATAGCCTAGTATAAACCTATGAACCTATAAACCTATTATAATATAGCATAAGACCCTCGATCGTCCGCAGGACTCAAGTTCAATTTACTCTTCAAAGTATGTCCAGAGGTCAGCTTCAGGTGTACTCTCCAGTTCATCTGGAGGAATTGGGCATCCTGAGGCAATGTCACAACTGCCTCATGTATAAAGACAACCCTCTCCTCTTATCTCTAGACACAAACACTTGTGAGAGATGCAAATACACAGCCAGACTTGAGGCTAAGCGCTCTCAGCCCATGACGGTAACAGACAGTCAAGAGGATAAGGGACACACTTGCATCACACCACCTATCACACATGAATCTACAAAACAAGCACCGGCAAAACATACGCATAAATACACAAAAACATATTCGGAGGCACTAGGTACCAATCTGAAAAAGAAACAGTGCCCTCCAAAGCAGACAAGCAAGCAACCTGCACCCTCAAACACAAGCCAGAAAACACATAATTCACCTCAGCAGTGTGCCTCACAAAAGCCCTTAAGGCAAAACACCATACCTAACACGCTAGTAATAGGAGACTCTATGGTAAGGCACACGGATGTTCCACTCACCAAGGAGAAGGTTATTGTCAGCTGCCTGTTGGGTGCTCAGATCTGCCACATAACACAGGCACTTAGGTCACTCCAGAACAAGTACAAGTATGATGCTGTCATTGTACATGTTGGTGTGAATAATCTAAGATGTACCTCCCCGGACTACATGAAAAGAGACATTGAAGAGCTCTCTGATCATGTAGCTCAAGCTGGTATGACCCTGACCTTGAGTAGTATACTACCTTCACCTAGAATGATACTACAATACAAAGACAGAATGATTAATTTCAACAACTGGCTAAGCTTCTGGTGTCATTCTAAGGGGATCCAGTGTCTGTCTGCCTGGGATGACATGATAGACAAGCCACGCTGTTTTGCCAGAGATGGGTTGCACCTGTCACCCCTAGGTTTTCGAATACTGGTCAAGGCTCTTGCCGTCCTCATAGTGCCTTTTTTAGGCAAGGCTCAAAGGAAAAAACAACCACCATAACCAGCACAGGTAACCAAAAACTAAGGGTAATGCTACTCAACGCCAGAGGTCTCAACCTCAAAATGGAAACACTCGAGGCTCTCCTCAGCATGGAGAAAATCGATGTTTGTGCAGTGATGGAAACCTGGTTCAAAACTGAAGACAGCACCCCAGCACTGCCAGGTTACAATTCATATCATACCTTCCGGCCTCAGTTACCGGATTGCAGTACAAAGGGCTGAGGTGTATCCATATTCATCAAGGATACCCATATCTCCAGGTTAGTAGCGCAGCATGATGCCCCAGAGATCATCCATGTGCAACTATCAGCAGGCAAAACCACATTTCAAGTTGTAGCCGGTTATAGATCACCCACCATGTCCCAAGATGCTCAGTCTGCATTCCTTGAGACATTGGAAAATATAAAGGTCCTACCCAACACCATAATCTTGGGTGATTTCAACTACCCTGGTATAGACTGGGTGAACTACCAATGTTCCAACTCCTATGCTCAGCGATTCATAGAATTTATAAATTCAAATGCCCTTGAACAACTAGTATGTTCCCCTACTAGAGGGGACAACATATTGGATTTAATTATCACAAATATGGGCGCCCATTGTACCACACCCATTATCACTCCCTCCTTGGTCAGATCCAACCACAAACTGATAACCCTGGACATCCTCACTCCTCCACAACCCTCAATCAAAGAAACCATAGTCAAAAACCTTTCCAAAGCAAACTTCAAACTACTTGCATCTGAAGTGGAAAGCTTCCCTATTCCCTTGCAGAAGGATAATGATATCCAGGATGAGGAATCCTACACCAAGGCACTCTATATGCATCTTCAGGATTGCATGGACCATGCTATCCCAAATAAAACCAAGACTCCTTCCTCAAGCAAGAAGAAACCAGTCTGGTGAACCCCGGCCATAAGCAAACTTTACAATAAAAGGAGGAGACTTATACAAAAAAGGCCAAATCTCAAGTAGAAAAATCATCCCTGATCAGCATTAGTAAGAAATTGAGGGCCCTCATCAAGTCAACTAAAGCTAATTTTGAAAATAAAGTTGCCAAGGATGCCAAGGATAACCATAAGGCCTTCTATGGCTATGTCAAAAACCTAAATGGCAATGCTCAGGTCTCTTCTGAGCTAGTACAAAATGGAACAAAATACACTGACCCTTCTGACATTGCCAACATCTTGGCTGACAGGTTCAGTGCAAATCCCCCTCCCCCCCACCACTTACAGAGCCTATTACCATTCCAGGGGATTGTGTAAGTCCAATTATTACTGATACGTTGGTTAACAAGGCTCTATCTAAAGCTAAAAATAGTGCCTCCATGGGACCAGATGGTGTCCCAGGCTGTGTCATACGCGAGCTCCAAAAGGAATTAACCCCGCATCTTAATACCCTGTTCAGTCTCAGCCTCTCCACAGGATATGTGCCCATAGAATGGCACACGGCAATGGTGGTCCCACTACACAAGGGTGAGGCCACAACTGACCCTGGGAACTACTGACCAATAAGCCTGACCAGTCTGATTTGTAAGGCTATGGAGCGAATCATTATGGAACTCATAAATGGAGAGATTGGGAACCTCCAGTCGCTGGACCCCACACAGTTCAGCTTCGTCAAGGGCAGATCACACCTTCTGAACCTGGTGGATTTCTTTGAGACAGTTACTCAGGCTATAGATAAGGGAAAGGAGGTACACACGGCTTACCTTGACCTTGCTAAAGCATTTGACATCATTCCCCATTCAGGTATTATTGATAAGCTCACCAGCCTGGGCATAAACCCTTACATCACAAGATGGATTGCAAACTGGCTCTCAGACAGATCCCATAAAGTAAGAGTAGTGGGATCTATGTCCGAATCCAAACCAGTAATGAGTGGTGTGCCTCAGGGCTCTGTCCTGGGGCCCCTCCTGTTTGGCATATACTTCTCAGAAGTACAGGCAAGCATGGAAGGGCTGTGGCTGACTAAGTTTGCAGACGACTGCAAACTGGGTGCTATAATAGAGTCTCTGGCTGACATGGAGATCCTCCAGAAGGGCCTAAATGAGACTGATGCATGGTGTCAAAGCCATGGTCTCAAGCTAAATGCAAAAAAATGCGTAGTAATCCCTTTGGAAAAAACAGAGTACCCGCAAACTACAACATAGGAGGTAATCCCCTGAAATCTGAAGAAGAAATAAGGGATCTAGGGACTCAAGTAGATAGTCAGCTTTCCTTTGATAACCATGTTGCCAAAGTGGTTAGAAAATCCTTCTATGTGACCCATCTGATCACGAAAGGGTTCGCATCAAGATCTAAGGATGTAATGGTGCCCCGCTACTCTTCCCTCATCAGACCCATTATTGAGTACAATGCACCAATTGGAATGTACCTGGCTAGACATCACCAGCAGCTGGAGAGACCACAAAGGTACCTAACCAAGAGGATTACTGGCCTTAAACAGTTGCCCTATGCAGCACGATTGAAAAAGCTAAGACTGTTCTCTGTTGCATACCGCTTTCTCAGAGGCGATCTCTGTCTAACGTACAGAGCCATGTCCAACCCAGAATTGTTGAACATGCTCCATCTTAGCAAAACCAAATCTACTCAAGCTACACACTCTAGGGATATAAACCTCAATACAACAATGAATAGAACATGCTGGAGGGATAGATTCCCTTCGCAGAGACTTCCCTTACTATGGAACAGGGTCCCGATCTACATAAGACAGAGCCCCTCACTATCACTCTTCAAGAGGAACCTTGATGAGTGGATGGGTAACAGAAAGTTCACACTGAGGACCACACCAACAATACTACAAGATAGGAGCCAAGGGTACTAGCTGCTAGTACAAGGGTCTAGGGAACTACTAAAGGGGCGGTGAATACCGCACAACATGGTTGGGCTAATATATGCCTTCTGGCAGATAGCCCAGTACCAACCTATGAACGTATGAACCTATGAGAATTTGCTTCCAGCAGCATGGCTCTGCCAACTTTTGCACAATGGAGGTAGTGGCCGGTGTGAGAATAACAACATTGTTACAGACCACTCTACATCTGGTGTATGTAAATTTTGGCAGTTTCCACATTTAAATTAAAACCTTATGGTACTGTTGCAACCGTATGTGAGGTATGTTGCATGATGTGATCTAGGTATTAGATTTGTCACACAATGCTCAGTTTAGTAGGAATTTTTTATTTCCAACATGTTAGTAAAAGTCCTTCAGAAGTATATTTCATATTATTAACTGTGTAGTGTGTCAGCAGTAGGTAATACATAAGTAATAAAAGATGATTACATAGGTGCAGATGATTTCTACTCTGATCACATAAAATAAATTGAAGGACTACATATAGCAGTTGGCCCTAAATAATAATAACATCATGCACACTTGGTATATGATTACTTCTAGGAGGTAAGTATCAGGAGTGGTCTTGTTACCACATGTATAAAACGTCTATAGTCATGCACTGACACACGCACACAACAGATGTTAATGGACTGCTTCCACACATGACTTGTGTCTGCCAGCATCTCTACCTTAGTACAGTTTTCCTGACATGTCCCACATTTTCTGTATACGTATATCTCATCTGTAATATTTTACAAATCTGTAGCAGTATCTCCTGAACCATAATTTTCTATTTATGTTCAATATGACAGTTCTGTATCTGTTAAATATTCTTGTGCACTGCTGTGCATAATGATTTTCATGTGTTCTCTGTCTCACTTCCTACTATTCACATACATGATGGTACCACATACTGTAAACACGCACATATGTACATATATAGGTATATGGTGTCAGTAAAGTGGTTGAAAAGTGAATTCATCACACAAGAAAAAAGTCAGTAGAACTTAATGAAAATCAGATGATCACACATTCACGGCTTTTTTCTTTGCGAGATTGCAGAACAGTGGGGTATGCTCTTTCCCTCTGTAGTCTGATCTTGCAATTTGTATACAAAATTATTATGGGGTGAGGGGATACAGGGGTGGGCTTTCATGATTCTGATAAAGAAATTGGCCAAGTTCCATAAAGGCCTGCTCTTCATGATAAACTTGTGAGGGTGATGAGCAGCAATAACCAGAGAGTTTGCGATTCTGGAAGTTGCAGTACATATCGTATCTGGCTGCAAAAGCTAATGACAATATAATTAACTGTGATGTATGCTAATGAGGCAAAAAATGGAGCAATTCAGAAATGTATAAAGCAAGCATGGACATGCCTCACTTGCTTTAGCTCCAAATTTCAACACATGCTGGCATAGAGAAACAGCAAGGCTTTGAAAAATGTTAGGAGTTGCCACAGCCATAACAAACGTGTGTACAACAAGCTCTGATGCAAGGTGCAAATGCTGATTATGCCAGACATCATCCAAGAAGGCAAAGGGTACATACACCACAGTTAACTTGCTATGCATTACATGATCCAGAGATAGTTGACTGCTACAGAGACGCCACAGAGGATATAAGGAACATTTAGGGCCCCATTTGAAGCCCATGGGAATTGTGGAGTATTCATCCCAGTGAAAACTAAGGTATGTTTAGCATTATATTTCTTAGCTACAGGGACCTTTCAATAAATTTCGCTATGACACAGTGGATGTGTCACAGATCTCAGCCTCAAGAATACTCCAACAGTTTCTAGATGAAGTGCTGTAACTTGTAGTGGAGCTTCTACGGATTCCACAAACGCCTGAGAAAGCTACCACTATGCAGAGTTTCTATGCTATTGCTAAATTTTCTGAGGTACTGGGGCCTATAGGTTCATAGGTAGGTACTAGGCTATCAGCCCAAGGGCCTAAGTAAGCCTAGCCAACAAGGTTCCCTGGCTTACGCCACCCAAGAAAGTTATTTTCCTGTGCTACTGTCGAGCAGAGCCACAGAAGTGATCCCCAGGGTGTATTTCCTATTTCCCATCCACTCATCAAGATTTTTGTTGAAGAGTGCTAATGAGGAACTTTGCTTGACATAGATGGGTGGCTTGTTCCAGAGTATGGGAAGTCTCTGGGACAGGAATATATCCTTCCAGCATGTCCTGTTTATTATGGTGACAAGGTTTAGGTCCTTTGAGCGTGTAGCTTGGAGGGATTGGGATTTCTTTAGGTGTAGCATGTCCAACAGCTCTTGGTTTGACATAGCTTTATATGTTAGGCAAAGATCACCTCGGAGTAGGTGATATGCTATGGAGTAAAGCTGGAGTTTTTGAGACAGTCAGTGTAGGGCATCTGTTTGAGGCCACTAATCCTCTTTGTGAGGTACTTCTGTGGCCTTTCCAGCTGCTGCAGATGTCTTGTGAGTTACATTCCAAAAGGGGCATTGTACTCTATAATGGGTCTAATGAGTGTCGAATAGAGGGGAACAATGACCTCTTTTTCCCTGGATGAGAACCCTTTTGTGATGAGGTGTGCCACATAGAAGGATTTCCTGACTACTGTGGCAATGTGATTATCAAAGGAGAGACTACTGTCCACCTGGGTCCCAAGGCCTCTTATACATTCGGTGTTAAGTAGACTGCTGACTATGTGGTAGTTCATGGGTACAGAGTTTTTACCAAAGGGATGACAATGCACTTTTTGGCATTGAGCTTGAGGCCATGGCTCTGACACCCGGCATCTGTCTCAGTGAGGCCCTTCTGTAGGATCTCCACATCATTTGGGGCTCGACTATGGATCCTAGTTTGCAGTCATCTGTGAACTTCGTTAGCCAGAGGCCTTCTGTGTTAGCCTGTACTTCAGAGAAGTAGATATCAAACAGGAGAGGTCCCAGGACTGAACCCTGAGGTACGCCACTTGTCACAGGTTTGAAGTCAGATTTGGAGACTGCAACTCTTACAGTGTGGGTTCTGTCAGTGAGCCAGTTGGTAACCTGTCTTGTGACATAGGGATTTAAACCTAGTTTAGTGAGTTTAGTTATAATTCCAGAATGGGGGATGGTGTCGAAAGCCTTGGCGTGGTGAAGATAGGCTGTGTGAACCATCTTACCCTTGTCTACTGCTTTGGTGACTGTCTCAAAGAAGTCGATCAGGTTCAGGAGGCATGTTCTGCCTTTCACAAACCTGAACTGGGTGGAGTCCAGAGTTTGGAGGTTACCAATGTCTTTGTTTATGAGGTCCATGATGATGATACGTTCCATGGCCTTGCAGACCAGGCATGTCAGGCTAATATGAGTGGTGGCTCCCCCTTTGTGGTGGGGGATAGCTGTTGCTGTGCGCCATTCAGTTTCCACAAAGCCTGATGTGAGGCTATGCTTGAACATGGTGCTTAGGTGGGGAGCCAGTTCATTCTGAAGTTCATGTAAAACGCAGCGTGGGATGTTTTCCGGTCCCATGGATGCTGTGTTTTTGGCTTTAGAGAGTACAGCTTTTACCTGCGTAGTTGTGATTACAGGGACTTTGCATTCTTCCTGTATAGATATGGGCCCTTTAGGGGGTGAGAGGTGGGTAAAGTTAGCACTGAACCTATCTGCCAGGATGATGGCAATATCAGTTGGTTCTGTAATTTTCGTGCCGTTGTGTTGTAACTCAGAGCAGATCTGGGTGTTGCCATTGAGATTCTTGACATAGCTATAGAATGCTTTGTGGTTGTCCTTAGAATCAGTGGTGATTTTGTTTTTATAGTTAACTTTGGAGGATTTTATAAGGGATCTCAGCTTCTTAATGAGGCTGACCAAGGAGCGCCTCCACTCATGGGATTTTACTCTCTTTTGCAACAGTTTCTTCCTTCTGTTATACAGTTTGTTTCTGGCAGGGGACCACCAGATTGGCTTCCTTTTTTTGGCGGATAGTGTCTTGGTTCTTTTTGGGATAGCATGATCCATGCACTTGTGTAAGTGCTTATAGAGTGCATTTGTGTAGGATTCAGCAGTCATAATTGTATTGTCCATCTGCATGGGTGTCATGAAGTTCGCTACTTCTGTCTTAAGAAGCATGAAGTTGGCTTTGGAGAAATTTTTTACCGTGGTTTCCTTAATGGGGGGTGGGGGCAGGATGTGGATATCTAGGGTGATTAGCTTATGGTCGGATGGGACCAACGAGGAGTTGCCTTTAGGTGTGGAACACCAGTCACTCAAGTTGATAATGACTATGTCTGGGATATTGTTGCCCCTGGTGGGGGTGTGGATAAGTTGATCCAGGGCACTGGAATTTATGAATTCCAGAAAGCGTTGTGCAAAGGAGTTGGTACATGAGTAGTTTTCCCAATTAGTGGTGAGGTAGTTGAAATCGCCCATTATTAGGGTGTTTGGTTGAACCCTAATATTTTCCAGTATATCAAGAAAAGAGGAGGGGGAATCCTGGGGCATGGTGGGGGATCTGTAACAAGCTACAATTTGGGTTGCAGTTTTGCCCAGTGTTAGTTGCACTTGGATAACCTCGGATGCATTATGCTTAGCAACTAGCCTGGAGGTGTGGATATCCTTAATGAATATGGACACACCTCCGACTTTGGTGTTCCGGTCCAGGTTACACGGCCAAAAAGTGTGGTATGAGTTATAGCCCGGAAATGCAGGGGTGCTCTCTAGAGCCTTGAACCAGGTCTCAGTCACTGCACAGATATCGATGTTCTCCATTTTAAGGAGTGCCTCGAGTGAGTTCATTTTGAGATTTAGACTTCTAGCATTGAGAAGCATTGCCCTCAGTTTTTGCTTACCTTTTCCTGTTATGGTGGTGAATTTGTCATTTGAACCTTGCCTAAAAAAGGCACTATAGGGGTGGCAAGAGCCTTAGCCAGTATCCAGAATCCCAGGGGCGAGAGGTGCAGGCCATCTCTGGCAAAGCTTCATGGTCTGTCGACCATGTCATCCCAGGCAGACAGATACTGGATCCCCTTAGAATGACACCAGAAGCTTAACCAATTGTTGAAGTCATTCATTTTGTCCTTGTACTGCGGTATCATTCTGGGCAATGGCAGAATGCCACTCAGGGCTAGGGTCACACCTGCCTGGGCTACAAGATCAGAAAGCTCTTCCTTGTCTCTTTTCATGTAGTCCAGGGAGGTACATCTCAGGTCATTCACACCAACATGGACAATGACAGAGTCATATATGTACTTATTGTGGAGTGACCTGAGTGCATGGATTATGTGGCGGATCCTGGCACCCGACAGGCAGCTGACAGCAACCTTCTCCTTGTTTAGCCTGGTGAGTGGGACATCAGTGTCCCTGACTATAGAGTCACCTATGACTAGTGTGTTGGATACGTTGTTTTGCCTTATAGGCTGCGGTTGAGTGGCACATTGAGTCTGTGGGCTATGTGTCCTTTGGGTTGTGTTGGGGGAGGAGGTCGCTTGCTTTCTGCTTTGGAGATCTCTGTTGCTTGAGCAGATTATTATTGAGAGCCTCCACGAATATTTTTGTGTTTCTATGTGTGGATTTTGGTGGTGTAGGTTTAGTGGGACTATGTGATGATTGTGGTGTGATGCAAGTGTTTACCTTCTCCTCTTGACTGTCAAGTTCAGTCTTGGGTGAAGAGAGCTTTACCTCTAGTTTGGCTAGATAAGTGCATCTCTCATAGGTTGTAGTGTTGGGTGGTAGGAGGAGAAGTACATGAGGCAATTTCTACATTGCCCCAAGATGCCCAGATTCATCAGATAGACAGGAGAGAACATTGGGAGTTGACGCTTGGTCATGCCTGAATAAAAAATTATCTTCCTCTAGATAAGTGAGGAAAGTGAGTACAAGAGCTGTTTTTCTCTAAGCAAATGAGGAAAATAAGTACAAAAACTGTTTTTCCTCTAGGTAATGAGGAAGGTTGAGTGCTGTAATAATTTGTCGCTTATTTAATGCTAACAACAAGTTCTGAACAAGTGCTGAGCATGAATAAGCAAATTCAAGTGCTAAAACTAAGAAGCTGTATCTGGACTAGACTAGTTACAGGAAAGAAACAAGTGCAAATATGGTTTTTAAATAAGAAAGTTGAGAGAGATGGAAAAATTGCACAGACGTCCAATAACTAAAATTTCTGGGCCAGAAACCACTCCTTATGTGGTAGATAGGTTACCTAGTCCATAGACTGCATCCACATTTAAATAAAGTTCCAACCTGATGACTTGACAGGGAGGAATATCAACAGAAAAAGGTATCATTCTGTTAACTATCAGGCAGTCTGTTGTGCACAAGGAATCATTTGTAATGTGCATGCAGGCCACTCAGCCAGTTTTCACAACTCCTACATTTGATATATTGGTAACTTCTACTTAATGTTTTCAAGGGGAGAATTCCCACATCTATTGGGGATTCAGGATATGCCCTAGAACCTTGGATCATGACTTTCCTGAGAAATCCACAAAACTCCACTGGACAAGGTTAAAACACTGCAGATGACTAGACTAGAAATACTACAGAACATGTATTTGGGCTCCTCAAATCATGGTTCCACTGTCTTGATAGATCAGGTGGTACCCTGCAATATTACCCTGCTACCTGAGTAAAAATTGTTATTGTGTGTACCAACTTGCATAACTTTATACTCAAAAAGAACTTGCATCAGGGTGCTCACAGCATAGGCACCACAGTTCCGAGCAGCACAGGCACTGGCAGCTATCACAGATGAGGGATGAGATGAGAAACAAGTAGCAGGGGCAATCATGGCAGACAGAGGAGGGCAGAATATGTCATGGCACTGGCCAACATGCAGAGAATTGCACATACACTCACCACTTAATTACTATAATAGCCTAGTACATACAAACAAATAAACAAACCACACCCAAGCACTGGCTGGCTAATGTGAGCATTGGACACAGACCACCCCAGGATAGCATTTTCTCAGAAACGTTATCACAGGCGAGTAATCAATCTGTAACAAAGAAAAAATACAACAGATAAATGGAAGTAATCAGTCAGTAAAAATAAATTAAATGAATACAGGAATATTTGTGATACATCTAACAAATACAGACAGTAATGATAATGCATGCAAACATAGCAGATTATTGCTTCACCATGCATTTCAGGTCCACCCTGTACCTCATGTATAATTAGGCCAGATCAAACAATCCCAAAGGTGGTAGGCCAATG
>NC_056741.1:78877820-78992820 GCF_019279795.1 Protopterus annectens
TTGAAGTAAGTGAAGGTAAGTGTGTTATGAATGAGTCTTGATACTTTTTTTAACATTTTTTTTAGGAAAAGAGGTGGCTGTGTAAACATAGGATGAAAACTGCTTACAAAAAAAGTGTTAGAAATATTTAACGTGCATAAGAAGTTTAAGAGAAAGGCTCATATTTATGGTGAACTGTAACAGTAATTATACAAAGGTAATAATCTGAAGAAATACACAACTGCAATCAGATAACTATGCCCTACAGACATTTGTCTGTAACCTTCCATATTTTATATCATCCTTACAATACAAATAATGAAAGTTACTCAATTATACTGTGACAGCAAAAAGTGAAACAGTCTGATAGCATGGTTATACAGCACACTAAATGTAAAAGTCAAAGCACTTTTGCTTGACATTCTCACTTTACATGAAAACATTCAGGTGACACAACATGTTTGTCATCTCACTGTGTAATCATAATGCCATAGGTACAGTGTTCAAATTATGGGAAACTGTTGTCAGTTTGAAAGTAATCATTACTGTACACAAATGCTATGGAACAACTGGTCACCACTCCCACAAGAGGGGAAAACATATTGGACCTGATCATCACCAACATGGGGACTCTATGTTCCATACCAGAGGTATACCCCTCATTGGTAAGATCTGACCATAAATTAATCTCACTGGACATCCATATCCTGTCCCTACCCCCAGCCAAGGAAACCACGGTGAAGAACTTCTCAAAAGCAAACTTCACACTTCTCAAAACCGAGGTGGAATCCTTCAAAGTCCCCGGGCCAGTGGAAAATACGTCCCAAACCACAGAATCCTTTACAAACGCATTCTATGGACTCCTACATGAATGCATGGATTGTGCTATCCCAAATAAAACCAAGACTCACTCCTCCAAAGGCAGGAGACGTATCTGGTGGACCCCAGCCATAAATAAGCTATACAACAGAAGGAGGAAGCTACTACATGATAGAGCAAAATCCCAAAAAGGGAAGGCATCTCTGATCAGTACTAGCAACTACGATCTCTCATAAAATTATCTAAGGCCAGCTTCGAAAGAAAAATTGCACAAGACGCTAAAGATAATCACAAGGCCTTCTTTAGTTATGTCAAGAACCTGGGTGGCAACTCCCAGATATGCTCTGAGTTAGTGCAAAATGACAAAAAATACACTGAACCCACAGACATTGCCAACATCCTGGCAGACAGGTTCAGTGCAAACTCCCCCCCCCCAAAAGTGCAAATGTCTATCCCAACAGAGTGTAGCCTCCCTGACATCACAGATGCACATGTGAGAGCTGCCCTCTCCAAAGCAAAAAACACAGCATCAATGGGACCGGGCGGTGTCCCGGACTGCGTCTTACATGTGCTCCAAGAAGAACTGAACCCTCACATAAATTCACTGTTCAATCTCAGCCTTACTGCAGGATATGTACCCAAGGAATGGCGTACAGCAACAGTGGTCCCACTCCACAAAGGTGGTGCCACAAAGGACCCCGGAAACTATCGCCCTATAAGCCTGACTAGCCTGGTCTGCAAAGCTATGGAGTGTATCATCATGGAACTCATAAACAAAGACATTGGGAACCTCCAAACACTGGATCCTACCCAATTCAGCTTTGTTAAGGGCAGATCTTGCCTCTTGAACCTGGTCAACTTCTTTGAAACAGTCACCAAGGCCATAGATGAAGGGAAGGTAGTCCACACAGCCTACCTGGACCTCGCAAAAGCCTTCGACACAATACCCCACTCGGGCATCATAAATAAGCTCACCAGCTTAAAAATCAACCCCTATGTCACAAGATGGGTTGCAAACTGGCTCAGAGATAGAACCCACATGGTCAGAATTGCAGGTGCCATGTCAGACTCTAAACCAGTTACAAGTAGCGTCCCACAAGGCTCAGTCCTGGGACCTCTCTTGTTCGGTATATATTTCTCTGAGGTACAGGCTAACACGGGAGGACTATGGCTGACTAAGTTCGCAGATGACTGCAAACTGGGTGCCATAATCAACTCACTGACTGACACAAGCATCCTCCAAAAGGGTCTCACAGAGACGGATAACTGGTGCCAGAGCCATGGCCTAAAGTTAAATGCCAAAAAGTGCATAGTCATCCCCTTTGGGAAAAACAAAGTGCCCACAAATTACCACATAGATGGTAATCCATTAAGTACGGAAGAAGTAATTAGGGATTTGGGGACCCAAGTAGAGAGCAATCTCTCCTTTGACAATCACGTTGCCAAAGTGGTTAGGAAGACCTTCTATATAGCCCACCTTATCACAAAAGGGTTCACATCTAGATCAAGAGAGGTCATTGTGCCCCTCTACTCATCACTCATCAGGCCCATAATTGAATACAATGCCCCATTTGGGATGTACCTTACCCGACACTTGCAGCAACTGGAAAAAACCCAAAAGTACCTCACCAAGAGGATCAAGGGACTCAAACAGATGCCCTACACAGTTAGGCTAAAGAAACTCCAGCTCTACTCAGTTGCTTACCGCCTATTCAGAGGCGATCTGTACCTGACGTATAAAGCCATGTCCAAACCAGAATTAATGGACATGCTCCACCTCAGGAAATCCAAATCCCTTAGAGCTACACGCTCCAGGGACTTAAACCTCAGCACAGAAATAAATAGGACATGCTGGAGGGACAGATTCATATCCCAGATGCTCCCCTCACTCTGGAACAAAATCCCAATCCATGTTAGGCAGAGCCCCTCAATGACCCTCTTCAACAGAAATCTTGACGAGTGGATGGGAGATTGTAGGTTTACCCCTGGGATCTCTTCTGTGTCCCTACTAGTCAGAGGCACAGTAAACTAACCTTAAAAGGGCTATCTTCTGTGACCTACTATAAAGAGGCACAGTCAACTAATCTAAAAGGGTGGCGAAAGCCAAACACACTCTGGCTAGACTTATAAATGCCCTAGGGCAGATAGCCTAGTATCACCCTATGAACCTATGAACCTATAGTGTGGACTCAGCAAAGAAATCATTACAAATATTTATGGATAATGACTTTTTCACTATTTTTTTGGCTTCACTATTTGCATGATGCTTGGTATTACTCAGCAGTGCCTATCAGTGATGACCTCTAAGGAGCGATAGTTTACATCCTGGGACAAAAACTTAAAATGTAATTCTGCATGTGCCACAAATTAGCTGTTAGTCTTACAAATGAGACTGGAGCAGTGGGTCATGGTCACAGTTTTTACATTACTGAATACATATAATTTCAGTTTAGTATGCCACATCTTCAATAACTCAACATGTTAATGAAAAATGTTCTTAGTAATAGCACAAGTGGTGCAGGGTTTGAATCCACATTAGGGATATTAGCATTATTTATATCCTCCTGTCTTTCTTTAGTAGAACTGCATGCTTTCAAGAAAGTCATCCTTAGTCTCCCACATTCCTTTCTTATTTCTACTTGCCCGAGACAGTTATTAAACTTTCATCTCTGAGCTAGTATTTTTCCAGTCAACAGTGCAGTCAACTGTTTCTTTAATGTGTTTTTATCTTGTTATAAAAGTGTCACTACAAGCAAATAGATATTTATGTAACGGTGAAGTCTTCAGTTTGAACACCAATCTGTGGGCTATATTTTTATGTAAATTATAAATATTATGGCACCCCAAAACAAAGAAATTTCTTAGACCACAGCAGTCCCACTGGTACTTTCTCATTTAACAGTGCTCAATTCATTGTTTTTAGCAGTCCACTGTATCTCTTCCTTAAGTTTATTTCTCTTCTTGTGTAACCACTTTCAGTTCCTAGCCAATATTTTTCCAGACAATATGAAAGGCTGTATCACCACACAGTTTACCTCTTGTTTTATACAATCAATATTATCTCTCTTAGACACTAATACATCTGCCCCCCCACCCTGTCCAGTCAAACCACACACAGCTCTTCAATTTTAGTCCAGTACCTATCTCGCTCATAGGGACATTGATCCTTAAGCTAAAAACTACCTCCATAGCTGTTGACAAACTTCCGTCACACTACCTAAAATGGCTGCAGATGTCAAACCCTTCCTTGTGTCCATACTAATTAATAGGTCAATAACAAAGATATACGCTATGGAAAAAATCCTACATCATACCACTGCACAAAAGTAGCACATCTAGAGAGTTTAATAACTACAGACCAATAGTGATTCTCTCCCCTCTTCAAAACATTAGAGAAATGCAGCTATATGCAATTGATGCAATACCTAACCTCAAATAACCTGCTGTCAGAAACACAACATGGCTTTAGGCCCTTGCATAGCACCATTACTGCTCTGCTACATTTTGCTAACATAATAAACCAACATAGAAATGATGGTCTGCTTGTGTCCACCATGTTCTTAAACTTGTCAAAGGCATTTGATACTGTCTCGCACCAGTAACTGCTCATTCAGCTCTCCTCAATACTCAGTAGGACTTTCACAGTACTTCTTGATGTGGTTTCTTAGTTATCTGTCTGGAAGGCAACAAGCTGTTAAATGGCAACATCCTTTCAACCAGTTACTACAGATCTCCCTCAGGGCTCTATCCTGGGACTTCTCCTATTTAATATTTTTATTAATGACATACACATCTCCACTCACCATGCTAGTTTAGTTCAGTATGCAGATGATTCAACATTAATATGCGGAGCCTCAGCAATAAATAAGTTCCAAGATATTACCCAGAAATCCTTCTCCTCTGTAGAAACCTGGCTCATAGAATCAAACTTCCTATTCAACCTCAAGAAAACTAAGTTAATGCTTTTTACCTCAAAAAGTTACCAAAAAATCAAAAGCAATTTTTGCTATAAAGTAAACAAATAATACTGTTATTGAAACTGTAACTGACAGCAAACTTCTAGGTGTTATAACAGATAACAATCTCAAATATGACCAGCATATACTATACACCATGAAATCTACACACCAGAACCTAGGCTCCCTTTACAGGGTCAATGGATTCCTTACAGATACTGCAAGAAAAATTATAGCCACCATTTTCTTATTGCCAAGTCTCTTATATGTCACTTTTGTCCTAGCAAATTTTAAACAATATTCAAAGAAAGAAACTTGCCTCCTGCTCCAATAAAATAGCTAAATTTGCCACCAATCTCCCTCATAGGTCTCACCATTGTCAAAGCCTAAAGCAATTAAACTGGTTTGAACTACAAAACTACCTAACATATTCACAATTAACTACAGCACGCAAACTCATTCATCATCCAGAAAAATGGCCAGCACTACAAAACGTATTACTGCCCTACTGTCCAGCAAGGGATCTTCACTCTAGTAACAAATTCTAATTACTTACAAATAAGTCAAATAGTGCTGCAGGACACTCGCTCTACTCCCGGTACATTGCTAAACTCTGGAATAGTATTCCCACACAAATAAACTCTCCAACAAACTCAATAGTTTTAAACCACTGCTTAAACAATATCTTAACCAGTCCTGGTCCTGCACTTGCTCATCACAAGGCTGAGACTTTGTGTTCACCATAATATACTGTCCAAATACTCTCCTTAAACAGAATACTCTCAACCTCTCACTGAAATGACAAAACAATTTTTATACATAACTGCTGCCTGTACACTCTATTAAGTTGTACATGGGCTTTCTCTTTGGTAACTCCCACCTCAGTAAAACCTAATGTTACCTTTGTTACCGGCATTGCTGAAATCATTATTTATTGTCATGCACACTCCTTTGTGGATACCGTGAAGTGCTTGAACATTCCTTCAGTGCATATATGTATAATGAGCCCAAGTGGACATTGTAGTGGTATATGCCATCAAGAACATAACCTCCTGTACAGTCTGTATGGCACTTTCTTCAATATTTGTTATCCCATAAATAATAATATTGGCATTTAAAACAACAGCTCAAGAACACACATATTCCACAATTGTATTGTGTCTTAATACTTGGATGACATTTGTCAAGGAGCACACGCACCAATCAGGAATAAGTAATGCTTCATGTCCTATAGCAAAGACTCAAAATTTAATTTTGAATGCACAAAGACTTAGCTACGGACTGCACACATAGCCTTAGCTTTCCTTGGCAGTTATCAGTTAGCACTGAATATTTTTCACAAATGAATGCAATGACACATTTTCCACAGAAAAACATATCTGACTAAAAGTATAATTCCAATAAACGGAAAAAAACGGTATGCTGCCCAAGTTACAGGTTTGACAGAAGTAGGGACATATGTACTCACACAAATTTGTATTCCTCAACTTACACCCTTGGAATGAGTTCTCCTGTGATGTTAGCAGTTAATACACAGTATTCAGAGCATTATGCTCATTTTGTCATGGGTTTGATTCCAAGGTAATATCACTCACAGTTAATTAATTTTTATATCCAGCAAACTCATTCTTTACTAGTTATAAAAAATGTACATAATGACAACACAGAGTAACATCATAGAGGTTAGTTAATATTTATGTGTAACACTTTTCAGTTTATGAATGGTTCAGTCCCTGAGCAGCATGTATATACAGTGGTCATCACACATGGCCAATTCTTAATGCCATGTTTCTCACCTACACTGGGCATTGAGATTGCTACTTACATTAAGTTCTAATGCATTTCTGTGGTTTTTGTCATGTAAATGTCTATCATGTACATCATTTTGTGCAAACTGGTGCATGCAACATCTGAGCTGGGTGCCAAATCCTTCAGATTTTTCCAGAGGTCTTTGAGAAAACATGGCAGGCAATGACAAGGATAATGCTGCATTTAGATTACAGAGGTGATATCAGGATGATTCTAAGATTTTTCTTTGACTCATTGTTAAACATTACACCCAAAGGCTTCTGCAGAATGTTTGTGCTGTGTCAAAGTACAGTGCTGAAGCTTGAAATACATGAACCATGGCTGTCACCAGTGCAACATATGTCCTATGCAGCCCGACTGAAAAAACTCCGGCTTTACTCAGTGGCATATTGCTTACTTAGAGGTGATCTCTGCCTGGCTTACAAAGCCATGTCCAACTCAGAATTGATGGACATGCTCCCACCTAAAGAAATCCAAGTCACTGCGAGCCACATGCTCTAGTGAGCTAAACCTCCCCACAATAATAAATAGAACACGCTGGATGGATAGATTCCTGTCACAGAGACTCCCCATGCTTTGGAACAAAACTCCTAACTACATTAGGCACAGCCCCTCACTAACACTCTTCAAGAGAAACCTTGATGAGTGGATGGGTAACAGAAAATACACCCCTGGGATAACTTCATTGACACTGCTTGACAGAGGCTCAGTTAATTAATCAATGGGGCAGCAAAAGCCGACACACTCTGGCTAGGCTTATAAATGCCCTTGGGCAGATAGCCTAGTACCTACCTATGAACCTATGAACCTAATTATACTGTGACAGCAAAAAGTGAAACAGTCTGATAGTATGGTTATACAGCACACTAAATGTAAAAGTCAGAAGCAGAATGCTAAGCACTGTTGCTCGACATTCTCACTTTACATGAAAACATTCAGGTGACACAACATGTTTATCATCTCACTGTGTAATCATAATGCCATAGGTGCAGTGTTCAAATTATGGGAAAGAGTTGTCAGTGTGAAAGTAAAGATCATTACTCACATTTTGCTAGTGTGGACTCACATAGCAAAGAAATCATTACAAATATTTATGGGTAATCACTTTTTCAATATTTTATTGGGCTTCACTATTTGCATGATGCTTGGTATTACTCAGCAGTGCCTATAAGTGATGACCTCTAAGGAGGGATAGTTTACATCACGGGGCAAAAACTTAAAATGTAATTCTGCATGTGCCACAAATTAGCTGTGAGTCTCACAAATGAGACTGGAGCAGTGGGTCATGGTCACAGTTTTTACATTTCTGAATACATATCATTTCATTTTAGTATGCCTCATCTTCATTTACTCAACATTTTAATGAAAAATGTTCTTAGTAATAGCACAAGTGGTGCAGGGTTTGAATCCACATTAAGGGTATTAGCATTATTTATATCCTCCTGTCTTTTTTTAGTAGAACTGCATGCTTTCAAGAAAGTCATCCTTAGTCTCCCACATCCCTTTCTTATTTCTACTTGCCCGAGACAGTTATTAAACTTTCATCTCTGAGCTAGTATTTTTCCACAGTCAACAGTGCAGTCAACTGTTTCTTTAATGTGTTTTTATCTTGCTATAAAAGTGTCACTACAAGCAAATAGATATTTATGTAACAGTGAAGTCTTCAGTTTGAGCACCAATCTGTGGGCTATATTTTTATGTAAATTATAAATATTATGGCACCCAAAAACAAAGAACTTTCTTACACCACAGCAGTCCCACTGGTACTTTCTCATTTAACAGTGCTCAATTCATTGTTTTTAGCAGTCCACTGTCTCTATTCCTTAAGTTTATTTCTCTTCTTGTGTAACCACTTTCAGTTCTGAGCCAATATTTTTCCAGACAATATGAAAGGCTGTATCAACACACAGTTTAGCTCCTGTTTTATACAATCAATATTATCTCTCTTAGACACTAATACATCTGCCCCCCCAACCTGTCCAGTCAAACCACACACAGCTCTTCAATTTTAGTCCAGTACCTATCTCGCTCATAGGGACATTGATCCTTAAGCTAAAAACTACCTCTGTAGCTGTAGACAAACTTCCGTCACAGTACCTAAAATGGCTTCAGATGTCAAAGCCTTCCCTGTGTCCATACTAATTAATAGGTCCATAACAAAAAGATATGTCCCATCACTATGGAAAAAAATCCTACATCATACCACTGCACAAAAGTAGCACATCTAGAGAGTTTAATAACTACAGACCAATAGTGATTCTCTCCCCTCTCCAAAACATTAGAGAAATGCAACTATATGCAGTTGATGCAATACCTAACCTCAAATAACCTGCTGTCAGAAACACAACATGGCTTTAGGCCCTTGCATAGCACCATTACTGCTCTGCTACATTTTGCTAATATAATAAACCAACATAGAAATGATGGTCTGCTTGTGTCCACCATGTTCTTAAACTTGTCAAAGGCATTTGATACTGTCTCGCACCAGTAACTGCTCATTCAGCTCTCCTCAATACTCAGTAGGACTTTCACAGTACTTCTTGATGTGGTTTCTTAGTTATCTGTCTGGAAGGCAACAAGCTGTTAAATGGCAACATCCTTTCAACCAGTTACTATAGATGTCCCTCAGGGCTCTATCCTGGGTCTTCTCCTATTTAATATTTTTATTAATGACTTTCACATCTCCAGTCACCATGCTAGTTTAGTTCAGTATGCAAAATCAAACTTGACAGACCGCCAGCAGCAAATAAAACCCCAAATCAACACAAAACTGCTGTATAGCCAATAACAAGTCCATCTGAATCCAAAAGGATATACTTTTTGTGTTTGAATAATAAAATATATCCTTTTGGATTCAGATGGACTTGTTATTGGCTATACAGCAGTTTTGTGTTGATTTTTATTTCAGTATGCAGACAACTCAGCATTAATATGTGCAGCCTCAACAATAAATAAGTCTGAAGATATTACCCAAAAATCTTGCTCCACTGTAGAAACCTGGTTCAAAGAATCAAACCTCCTACTAAACTCTAAGAAAACTAAGTTAATGCTTTTTACCTCAAAAAGTTACCAAAAAATCAAAAGCAATTTTTGCTATAAAGTCAACAAATAATACTATCATTGAAACGGTAACTCACAGCAAACTTCTAGGTGTTATAATAGATAACAGTCTCAAATATGACCAGCATATACTATACACCATGAAATCTACACACCAGAACCTAGGCTCCCTTTACAGGGTCAATGGATTCCTTACAGATACTGCAAGAAAAACTATAGCTACCATTTTCTTATTGTCAAGTCTCTTATATGTCACTTTTGTCCTAGCAAATTTTAAACAATATTCAAAGAAAAAACCACAGAGTGAAGTAACCAAGCTGCTAGGTGGAACTCCTTTCAAAGAAACCAAACCCAATAGCAAGTGATAAAAGGAGGACCAACCACGAATGAAGCCAGAAAACTGCAACAATAGCGTAAAATAATCCAACAGTTTATTGTGTTCACAAAAGTAAGCGCTTTCGAGTAGGAAATCCTACGCTTCATCAGACAATAAAATTCAAAAACTACATCCTATTTATATAAACATACATTTCAAAGGCGGGAAAATTAACTAATTAATCAATTAAAAGTGATTCAGTATGCAGTCAATCAATGTCATCTCCACTAACCATTCTTGAAGGGTGAATGCAAAAACAAATGCAACGCTCAAACATCAACAGAATAATATACCTAAAAAGATACATATTAAACAAAATCATTCATGTACATAAAGCTGCACACCTAAACAAAATTACATATAGTAAAATGGTATATAAATAAATTAACAACTTAATATATGAATTATTTGAGATATGAATTATTAGAAATATATTAATTATTAAAAATATGTGTAAAAGAAGTAAAAATGTATATATATGTGACAAATGCATATCTGTGGGTATTATTACTACTAAGACTAACTAAGTATTATAACTAAATGGTTCCTATTCCAATTTAAATGTTATTATGTTCAAGTATTGGTTTTATCGAAACATAATTGTTAAGCCCTGGAGGCAAATGTGCACCAAGTTTTAGAATCCGATTTACTTCTGCTAAAGCAAGTTCATTAACAAAGTCACCTCTTCGTAATTTTTGTCTCAATATCTGTAACACTCTAAAACAAAAGATATGGGAAGGATATTCCATCACATGCTTAGCTAGAGCGTTGGTTTCTTTACGCTTGCGGATGTCATAGAGGTGATTATAAATTCTGTCTTGCAACCTCCTAGTAGTCAACCCCACATAGAACGCCTGACAATATTCACAGGTGGCAAGATAGATTAAATTCTTCGTGTCACAATCTGCATGAAACTTAGGAACAAACTCAAACTGAGTCAAAGGGTTGAAGTATTTCTGTACATTCGCTATATAAGGACATCGATTACAATGGTTACAAGGAAACGTACCTTGAGCCCTTGATCTGAAGGTCACTGGTGATAAAGGGACATGATGATCATTACACAAAATTCGTTTCAGGTTTTCACAGTTTTTAAACAGAAACCCAGGTCTAACACCTACTAACATCTTGGTATTAGTATCTGTCAGGAGCACATTCCAATTCCTGGATATGACCCCTTTTATATCTCCAATGTCACTGGTGTATTTAGAGACATATTTTACTATATTCTCCCCACTAGATAATCTGATACTAGAATAACAATTTCTAGCCCTAGTGGACTGACAAGTTAAAGAAGATTCCATATGGTTCTGTAGACTAGGAGTACCTAAAATATTATATCTAATGTCTCTAACCATAGCCGGACTATACCCCCTTTCCAGGAACAACATCTCCATAAAATCTGCCTCCTTCAATAGGGACTGTTGATCTCCACATAGTCTCTGTATTCTCAGAAACTGGCTTTTAACAATTCCACTCGAGAGGAGTTCGATGAGTTTCTGTTGTATCTGGAAAGTACAACTACCTTCCTTAAGTTTACTAGTGAGGTTTCCTCGAATGAGATCCACTTTCTAGATGTAACATTGAGATTCTCTGATAGAGGTTCTATCGTATCCACCTTGTATAGGAAGATGGTCTGGAAGAACAGCTTACTTCCCTTTGATAGCATGCATCCCAGGACGGTTTTTCGTGGAATTGTTAAAAGCCAGTTTCTGAGAATACAGAGACTATGTGGAGATCAACAGTCCCTATTGAAGGAGGCAGATTTTATGGAGATGTTGTTCCTGGAAAGGGGGTATAGTCCGGCTATGGTTAGAGACATTAGATATAATATTTTAGGTACTCCTAGTCTACAGAACCATATGGAATCTTCTTTAACTTGTCAGTCCACTAGGGCTAGAAATTGTTATTCTAGTATCAGATTATCTAGTGGGGAGAATATAGTAAAATATGTCTCTAAATACACCAGTGACATTGGAGATATAAAAGGGGTCATATCCAGGAATTGGAATGTGCTCCTGACAGATACTAATACCAAGATGTTAGTAGGTGTTAGACCTGGGTTTCTGTTTAAAAACTGTGAAAACCTGAAACGAATTTTGTGTAATGATCATCATGTCCCTTTATCACCAGTGACCTTCGTATCAAGGGCTCAAGGTACGTTTCCTTGTAACCATTGTAATCGATGTCCTTATATAGCGAATGTACAGAAATACTTCAACCCTTTGACTCAGTTTGAGTTTGTTCCTAAGTTTCATGCAGATTGTGACACGAAGAATTTAATCTATCTTGCCACCTGTGAATATTGTCAGGCGTTCTATGTGGGGTTGACTACTAGGAGGTTGCAAGACAGAATTTATAATCACCTCTATGACATCCGCAAGCGTAAAGAAACCAACGCTCTAGCTAAGCATGTGATGGAATATCCTTCCCATAGCTTTTGTTTTAGAGTGTTACAGATATTGAGACAAAAATTACGAAGAGGTGACTTTGTTAATGAACTTGCTTTAGCAGAAGTAAATTGGATTCTAAAACTTGGTGCACATTTGCCTCCAGGGCTTAACAATTATGTTTCGATAAAACCAATACTTGAACATAATAACATTTAAATTGGAATAGGAACCATTTAGTTATAATACTTAGTTAGTCTTAGTAGTAATAATACCCACAGATATGCATTTGTCACATATATATAAATTTTTACTTCTTTTACACATATTTTTAATAATTAATATATTTCTAATAATTCATATCTCAAATAATTCATATATTAAGTTGTTAATTTATTTATATACCATTTTACTATATGTAATTTTGTTTAGGTGTGCAGCTTTATGTACATGAATGATTTTGTTTAATATGTATCTTTTTAGGTATATTATTCTGTTGATGTTTGAGCGTTCCATTTGTTTTTGCATTCACCCTTCAAGAATGGTTAGTGGAGATGACATTGATTGACTGCATACTGAATCACTTTTAATTGATTAATTAGTTAATTTTCCTGCCTTTGAAATGTATGTTTATATAAATAGGATGTAGTTTTTGAATTTTATTGTCTGATGAAGCGTAGGATTTCCTATGCGAAAGCGCTTACTTTTGTGAACACAATAAACTGTTGGATTATTTTACGCTATTGTTGCAGTTTTCTGGCTTCATTCGTGGTTGGTCCTCCTTTTATCACTTGCTAATATTCAAAGAAAGAAACTTGCCTCCTGCTCCAATAAAACAACTAAATTTGCCATCAATCTTCCTCATAGGTCTCACCATTGTCAAAGCCTAAAGCAATTACACTGGTTTGAACTACAAAACTACCTAACATATTCACAACTAACTACAGCACACAAACTCATTCATCGTCCAGAAAAATGCCCAGCACTACAAAACGTATTACTGCCCTACTGTCCAGCAAGGGGTCTTCACTCTAGTAACAAATTCTTATTACTTACAGATACGTCAAATAGTGCTGCAGGACACTCGCTCTACTCCCAGTACATTGCTAAACTCTGGAATAGTATTCCCACACAAATAAACTCTCCAACAAACTCAATAGTTTTAAACCACTGCTTAAACAATATCTTAACCAGTCCTGGTCCTGCACTTGCTCATCACAAGGTTGAGACTTCGTGTTCACCATAAGATACTGTCCAAATACTCTCCTTAAACAGAATACTCTCAACCTTTCACTGAAATGACAAAACAATTTTTATACATAACTGCTGCCTGTACAATCCATTAAGTTGTACATGGGCTTTCTCTTTGGTAATTTCCACCTCAGTAAAACCTAATGTTACCTTTGTTACCTGCATTGCTGAAATCACTATTTATTGTCATGCACACTCCTTTGTGGATACCGTGAAGTGCTTGAACATCCCTTCAGTGCATATATGTATAATGAGCCCAAGTGGACATTGTACTGGTATATGCCATCAAGAACATAACCTCCTGTACAGTCTGTATGGCTCTATCTTCACTATTTGTTATCCCATAAATAATAATGTTGGCATTTAAAACAACAGCTCAAGAACACACATATTCCACAATTGTATTGTGTCTTAATACTTGCATGACATTTGTGAAGGAGCACACTCACCAATCAGGAATAAGTAATGCTTCATGTCCTACAGCAAAGACTCAAAATTTAATTTTGAATGCGCAAAGACTTAGCTATGGATTGCACACATAGCCTTAGCTTTCCTTGGCAGTTATCAGTTAGCATTGAATATTTTACACAAATGAATGCAATGACTAATTTTCCACAGAAAAACATATCTGACTAAAAGTATAATTCCAATAAATGAAAAAAAAGAAGGTATGCTGCCCAAGTTACAGGTTTGACAGAAGTAGGTACATATGTACTCACACAAATCTGTATTCTTCGACTTTCACCCTTGGAATGAGTTCTCCTGTGATGTTAGCAGTTAATACACAGTATTCAGAGCATTATGCTCATTTTGTCATGGGTTTGATTCCAAGGTAATATCACTCACAGTTAATTAATTTTTATATCCAGCAAACTCATTCTTTACTAGTTATAAAAAATGTACATAATGACAACACAGAGTAACATCATAGAAGTTAGCTAATATTTATGTGTTACACTTTTCAGTTTATGAGTGGTTCAGTCCCTGAGCAGCATGTATATACAGTGGTCATCACACATGGCCAATTCTTAATACCATGTTTCTCACCTACACTGGGCATTGAGATTGCTACTTACATTAAGTTCTAATGCATTTCTGTGCTTTTTGTCATGCAAATGTCTATCATGTACATCATTTTGTGCAAACTGGTGCATGCGACATCTGAACTGGGTGACAAATCCTTGAAATTTTTCCAGAGGTCTTTGAGAAAACATGGCAGGCAATGACAAGGATAGTGCTGCATTTAGATTACAGAGGTGATATCAGGATGATTCTAAGATTTTTCTTTGACTTGTTGTTAAACATTACACCCAAAGGCTTCTGCAGGATGTTTGTACTGGGTCAAAGTACAGTGCTGAAGCTTGAAATACATGAACCATGGCTGTCACCAGTGCAACTGGAATTCCGCACACCGGCAAACAATGCTATCACTATTACAGTGAGTTGAAAAGGTGAAAGCTGGTCCTCCTTTACTGATGGAGAGAATATTTTCAGAACTGCCACCCAGCTCATTCATGTAAATGTAATGACCCATACACTTGCAACACAATGCCTCTAATATGCAGCGCACACACACGTGCTCATTATTACTATTATCTTTTTTATGATTTTTTTTTATCTCTTATGTGTAGTTTCTGCAGAAATTGAGGGAAATTGAGAAGCGCATCAGGAAACACTGCAATACCTAAGAGAGGCATGTGATATGCTTTAAAACATTCTGCAAATCAGTTCATAAATGTTTGACAGAAATAATACATGGTTATGCATACTCTACATATGTAAAATGTACATGCCTGGTCGAATAGCTCCTCCCAAAGTGCATTAGACAATGGCTCAGTGAATATAACATCTTTGAGTTAAAATGTAAGTAGAAGCTATTCATCAGTATTATTTAATTATTATTATTACTATCCTTCATTCAATAGCTCAGGATAACATTTTACTCATTTCATATGGTTTTCATTTTTCATTTCACTTGTACATTTTATTACTTTCCTCTAGTCACACTTCTGGCATCTTGGGTGCAGTACTGAGAAATGTACGGGTTCACACTCATGTGTTGATGTCAATAAATAATTGTCTTGTAATATGCATTGACTGGTACACATAACAATTATATATCATTTATGATATTTTTTCTCTCAATTCCCCTACCCTCTGTCTCTCTCTCTCTCTCTCTCTCTCTATATATATATATATATATATATATTTTTTTTTTTTTTTTTTTTAATGATATGTGGGCTATCATTCCTACTGCAACAAATCATCAGTGCCAGGAGTTTGACCACGGGAGCTCAGACCACCATCCCTCCACAGATGTCTGTAATGGTGTCACTATACGCAGCAGAGGCACCCAATACTTTTGTGTCACAAACTGTCATGGTTGCCTCCACAAACCCTGCACTACCCGTGTCATATAGTTCTGCCCCAGGGTCTGGTGTTCTAGCACTCAACAGCAATAGTGGCAGTGGAGACAGGGACTATATCACCTGACAGAAGCTGACAGGGCTGGTGGAGGACATCATGGGGAGAGGGCTCAATGTCCACATTGGCCAGATAGAATGAATCTTGGAGTGAATAGGCAAACCACTGCCTCAGCCAGCATTGCCCCAGGTGTCTGTGACAAGAGACAATGGTGACAGTTCCATGGATGAGGACTAACCTCCCGCTATATTTACCCTGGATGGGGATGCCTCTCTGAACTCTCATACCTATTCCCAGTCATGATGACCCCATCCTCTTATATCCATGTCCATTCTTGTCTGTCTTATATATGCTCTATGTCTGCACCTGCTTCCTAATCTAACATATGTACTTAAGCCTCATATCCTTAACTACCGTCTGCATCATTCTTATCTATTAAAAAATGAAAAGTCTACCCATCTCATCAAATACATGCATCTCTGTCTCTCTCTCTCTATCTATCTATCTAATATATATATATATATATATATATATATATATATATATATATATATATATATGTATATATGTATATACTCCGTTTATAGCTCCCCACTTCACATATGTGTGTATGACAGTTTACATTGAAAACCTTGAAACTGCATCAGCTGACCAGCATGTGGTATGTGGTCAAATGGCAGTTTTCAAGTCAGCAGAATGTTGAACCAAAATGTATCTACTATACTACAGTGAATGTGTAGTGTAGTTTGAGTATCTGGGTTTGACATTGTGCAGTGAGATCGCGGTTCATTGAGGAACAGAGAATTAGCCCATTTTCTCACTGTAGTGCGATCTCAGAGTTGGTATATTTAATGGGGTCTTTATTAAAAGACCGAAGACACATTCTTTCCAATGCATCTTGGTTGAACATAAAAGGCTGAAAATGCAAAATATCAAAGCGGCTGTTAAGTGAATTCTTTCATGGGGAAAGAATTCACTTGGCCACTTCGGTAATTTAACTTTTTTCATCACTGTAGTGCGGTCTTGGTGTTGTTTTTTTTTTTTTTGGAACAGCGATTTTTTTTCCCCTTTGAAAAAAATCTCTGTTTTGACACGTCGACATTGTAAGCTTTCGCTTACATAGGGTTGATTAATCACCGTTTGCTTTTTTAAGCATTTGGTGATCTAATATAGACCCATTTAATGTGCAGGGGGTGTGGGAGGTGCAGTCCCCCACATGGGGGTTGCAGGGGGGGGGTTATAGCCCCCGCTGCAAAATAATAGAATTAATGTACCATTGACTGTAGAGTGTAATGGTACATTAATGTGCATAGCAGTAGGTGAGTGATGTCACCTCCTGCTATGTTGAATACATCAAACTATGGATGTTGATGTATTCATTTTCGTCTTGGTTGCTGTTTGAATTTCCGAATTCATCATTTCACGTCAACATTCTGAATGGTCTACTGATGCAGATTTGGAATTTCAGTAGTAAACTGTGTATGACAACACTGTGCTCAGTTTGCAGGAGCTGAGCTAGGATTGGCGTGCTCTCTTTGATCTCTGGAGTGAATCCAAATGAAATCCCAGGCATCCCTTGAAATCTACAAAAATATTAGCATTTTTTTTTCACTCTACTGGACTTTTCAACTGTGTATTACTGAACTGCTGCTTTCTTTTAACTGTTTTTGCCATTTTAAATGGTTTTGCTCTTTCACTGTTTCAACTGTTTGCTGCTTGAAACTGTTTTTCCTGCACTTTGTATTCCCTAGTACTTGTGTATTTTATAGCATAGGCTAGATTCAGATTTGCTGAATCTGGACTGTTTTGTATTATCTGAGAAATAAAACCAACCATCTTACATTAAGAGGCCCTCCCTGCATGCTTGTGGCAGAAAAGTGTAGCCAAGGACCCATTAGAGTTTGGGACTGATAGAATAAGGCTCAGTATTCAGTATTTCCATTGGTCAGCTTGTTTAAAACTTTCTTAACTAAGCTGTGCATCACACAGTGGAGGTTAGCACTACCTGTTAGAGATGCAAAAACTTAGAAAGTCAATTTTCCCTAGATAACTTCTTGTGAACCATCCTGGTCTTCCCTTTTTCTCTGTGCGCTACACAGTTGTGCACTGCTGCCCAGAGGACAACTCAGCCTCATATTTTTTTAGGTGTTAATGTAGGCACCTACTCCCAAAGCTCCATAGTTTAGTTGATTCTGCTAGTCCCACAGAAGAACCAGTTCCATCCATCCCTCTCCCCGCTACTTACTACAGAACAACACTAGAAGTATACAAAAAGAACAGAGACCTCCCAAACACAAACCGTCCATACACAATGCAGTCCCAACAGCATCCACTACACATATAAACACACACATCAGTGTCACCCAACAAGCCCCCAACGTGAAATACCTCAAAAGAAAATCTCTTGGTCATAGGCAATTCTATAGTGAGACACACAGATGTCCCACTCACCAGGCTGGACAAGGAGAAGATCAAGGTCACCTGCCTGTCAGGTGCCAGGATCCACCAAATCACACACACACACTCTCAAGTCTCTCAACAACAAGTAATGTTTTGACTCTGTCATAGTCAATGTTGGAGTGAACGACTTGAGAGTACCTCACTGGACTCTATGAAGACAGACATGACTGAGCTCACTGAATATGTGTCCCAGGCAGGTATGTCCCCACCCCTAAGCAGCATTTTACCTTCACCCAGGATGATGCCTCACAATAAACAAAAATGATTGACTTTAACAATTGGCTTAGATTCTGGTGTCAATCCAGGGTATTCAGTATCTGTCAGCCTGAGCCAACATGGTTGCACCTGTCACCTCTTGGCTTTTGGTTACTGCCTAAGGTACTTGCCTTCCCAATAGTGCCTTTTTTAGGTAATGTCTTAAGAACAAAATTCCCCTTGTAAAAAATATCTAGAGACAAACTCAAGATTATGCTGCTTAATGCTAGGAATCTAAACCAGAAACTGCACTCACTAGAAGCACTCCTTACTTTGTAAGACACACATGTCTGTGCAGTAACAGAGACATGGTTCAAGGCCACAGACAGTACTCCGGCCACACAAGGCTACAATGCCTTCCACACATACAGATCATAAAATGAACAGGAAAGAACCAAAGGAGAAAGTGTACCCATCTTTATCAAAGACAAATACACCTCAAGACTGGTTAAACAGTATGACTCCCTAGAGCTACTCCAAGTCCAGCTAATTGTAGGAAAGGCCCCACTCCACATCATTATTAAATATAGGTTCCCCCCACCATGAACCAGATAAACCACACTGCCTTACCTAGACTTACATGAGGCTCTCACAATACAGCCAAACACCCTAGTCATGGGTGACTTTAGCTATCCATCTATTGACTGGGCAACATATATGAGTACTAACACACTCATCCTAAGGTTCCTGGACTTTGTTAACACAAATGCTCTGGAACAGATAGTTGGCATCCCCACAAGGGGCTCAAATATCCTTGACCTAGTGCTCAGCAACATGGGAGATCACTGCACCGCCCCATGTGTGGGGCCCTTCCTGGTAAGGTCTGATCACAAATCATTCAAAGTAGCGATCACAACTGACCTCCTCTGAAGCAAAAAGGTTAAACAATTTCTCCAAAGCAAACTATAGCCTCCTATGCTGTGCCATAGTTTCAAACCCCCGTTCACCACCAACAGCAATGTCTCACATAATGAGGAGTACAAAAATGCCTTGTATGAACACCTATGCAAGTATATAGACTCAGCTGTACCTGAACTGATTAAATCAGGATCCTCATGAAAATACAAACCACCCTGGTGGACATCCAGCATAAATAGGTTATACAAAAGGAGAAAGAAACTGCTTACTAAAAACAAGAAGGAAAGGTCTCAGCAGAGGAAAGACACCCTCCACAGCTTGAATAAGCCAATTAGACATCTTTTTTACGTTCTCCAAAGCTAACTACAAAACAAAATTAGCATCCCGGGCTAAAGATAATAACAAAGCATTCTATAACTACATCTGAAATCTTAAAAGAAAGCCTCAAATTTGCTCTGAACTAGTAGTGGATGGCATCACTCATAAGGAACCTTTGAAAATTGCCAGCCTGCTAGCAGACAGGTTCAGCAAATACTTCACTCCACTGTTCTCACCAATCATAGCCAAAAATATACCTGCTATCAGTCCTCTACCTAGTATCTCTAATGAGCAAGTCATAACCTCCCTCTCCAAGGCCAAACACATAGCCTCTGTGGGACCAGACAACATCCCAGTCTGCTTACTAAATGGTTGAAAACAGGAGCTGGCAGACCCATTGGGTACCCTCTTCAACCACAGTCTAAGCACTGGCTTTCTCCCATCTGAGTGGAAAACTAAAACTAAAACTGTGATCCCTTTGCACAAATGGGTTCCCTCAACTAACCCTTATCCAGCCTTATCTTTAAAGCCATGAAAAGAATCATCATAGACATAATCAACAAGGATATAGGAGACCTTCAAACTCTTGATCCAACCCAATTTTGTATCAATAAAGGCAGAGCATGCTTGTTAAACCTGGTGGACTTCTTGGAAAATGTCACCAAAGCCTAGGACGAAGGCAAAACAGTTCACACTACCTATCGACTTAGCCAAGGCCTTTGACACTATTCCCCACTCAGGCATCATCGAAAAATTAACCCAGCTGGGGATAAACCCATATGTCATCAGATGGGTAGCCAACTGGCTCACTGACAGAATGCATACAGTCAAAGTAGGGGATTCCACCTCTACCAGCAGACCTGTTATTAGTGGTGTTTCACAAGGATCTGTGCTGGGTCCACTTCTGTTTGGAATCTATTTCACTGAAGTTCAGGTAAAATTAGATGGCCTGTGGCTTACCAAGTTCACTGATGACTGAAAACTGGGTACAATCATTGAAACCCAAAACAATGTCACCATACTACAAAAAAGGGCTTACACAGACAAATGACTGGTGCCAAAGCCACGGACTTAAACTTAATACAATACAATGTATTATCATCCCGTCAGTAAAGGTGAAGTCCCAGCAAATTACAACATTAACAATATTGCCCTAAGTTCAAACCCAGTGGTGAGAGACTTGGGAAGGTAGGTTGACAGCAGCCTTAACTTTTATCATCATGTGTCCACAGTGGTGAGAAACATCTTCTACATTATCCATCTCATAAGTAAGGGAATAGCATCCAAAATGAAGGAGGTTATAACTCCTCTGTACTTGACCCTCATCAGACCAATAATAGAGTAGAATGCTCCCTTCTGTATGCATCTCACCAGACACCTGCTGCAGCTGGAGAAACCTTATAGGTTTCTCAAAAAGAAAATTCAAGGCCTTCATCACATGACCTACATGGACAAACTCTGTATCATATAGGATCATAGGAGGTTACTAGGCTAATGGCCTTGGGGCTCTTACAAGCCTAGCCAAGAGTTTATCTCCAAAAAAGAAACCTCAGTCAGCACCTGTCACCCCTGTCAATGAGGGACAATCCACTCATCAAGGTTGTGCTTGAAGAGTGTCAGCAAGGTACTCTGTTTGACATATATGGGCAATCTATTCCAGAGACAAGGCAGCCTCTAGGAGACAAATCTGTCTCTCCAACAGGTTTTGTTGATGTCGCATATTAAATTTAGGCCTATCGAGCGGGTAATGCTCAAGGAGTTAGACTTACGGATATAGAGCATCTCTAGTAGGATGGAGTCTGATATTGCCTTGTAGGCAAGACACAGATTACCTCTGAGCAATCTGTATGATACCGAGTAAAGTGATAGTGATTTGAGCCTGTCCATATAAGACAGATTTTGGAAGCCATGGATTCTCTTTATGAGGCCACAGACATAACTCACAAAGAGAATCCATGGCTTCCATCACCTGTCCACATAAGACAGGTGTTGGAAGTCATGGATTCTCTTTGTGAGGTATTTCTGTGGCCTTTCCAGTTGGTGCAGGTGTTTGGAGAGGTACATACCAAACAGGGCGTTATACTCAACTATAGGTGTAATAAGGGAGGAGTACAGAGAGGTAATAACCTCCTTTTTTTCTGGATGCAATCCCTTTACTTATGAGGTGAACCAAGTAAAAGGCTTTTCTGACCACTGCTGCCACATGATGGTTGAATGTATTGTTGTCAACCTGACTACCCAGGTCTCTCACCACAGGTTGTGTGCTTAGGGGGTTGCCGTTGATGTGGAAATCTGTAGGGATCATGTTTTTACTGAATGGTATGATAATACATTTTTTTGTGGTTTACTTAAGGCTATGAATTTTGCATCAGTTATTTGTAGCTGTGAGACCCTCTTGCAGTATGTTAACGTCTTTTGGAAAGTCAATGATGACACCCAACATACAGTCATCCGCAAACTTGGTCAGCCACAGGCCCTTGGTCTTTACCTGGACCTCTGAGAAGTTGATGCCAAACAGTAGGGGTCCCAAGACAGATCCCTGGGGAACACAACTTGTGACAGGTCTGCTGTCAGATGTGGTGGTGCCTATTTTGACCTTGTGGGTCCTATCTGTGAGTCAGTTGGCCACCTATCTGATGAGATGGGGATTAACAGCAAGTTTTGTTAGCTTTTCAATGATGCCTGAGTGGGGAATTGTGTTAAAGACCTTGGCCTGGTCAAGGTAAGCTGTATGTACTGACTTTCTCTCATCCAGGTCCTTGGGGACAGTCAATTAGGTTCAATAGACAAGTATCTGCCCCTGATGAATCTGAATTAGGTGGGGTCAAGTGTTTGGATATTGTCTATATCCTTGTTTATGAGCTCCATGATAATATGCTCCATTGCTTTACAGATCAGACTTGTAAAGCTAATGGGGGGATAGTTTCCTAGGTCAGTAGTGGCACCACCTTTGTGCAAGGGGATGACAATGAGGATTCTCCACTCTGCTAGAATGAAGCCTGTAATTAGGCTGTGGTTGAATAGGGTGTTCAGTGGCAAAGCTAGTTCTTGCTGCAGATGGTGCAGAATACAGCCTGGGATATTATCAGGTCCCATGGAAGCTGTGTACTTTGCCTTGGATAGGGGCTTTAACACTTTTTTTTTTCCATAATAAATTTTTATTGAAATATATTTTCCTAAAACATTACAAAAATACAATAAACATCACACACATAATACACTATAACTACTACAAACCATTTATACAATATCTACATGAAATGCTTCCTATATTTAATATATTCCTAAAATCAGTATCATGCTAATATAATATTGAAGACCTTTTCCCATATTTTCGGGTTATTAATATTTTTGTTAGTTTGTTTCAGAAGTAATTTATGTGCTAGTATATGTTTTATAGCCACAAGCTTAAAATTATTCCATGATGTCTTATGTGGTTCTAGCCAATTTGTGGCTATATAGAGTTTCATCAGCAAAGAAATATTCATACAAATAATAGTTTGCGATCTGGAAAGCCCTCTTGGAGGAATGTGTAGAATCATAAATTCCCATGACAGTGTAGAACTCTGATAACCCAACTTTTGCAGTTGTACTTTAAGAGAGTTCCAAAGTTTATATACGCATTTGCAACTCCAGAACATATGAAGAAGATCCACTGTTTGATCTGCACAGTATGGACAAATTGGAGAATTCCTAGGGTTAAATTTATGTAATCTAAGATGTGTGTAATATGCATTGTTCCAAATCATCAATTGCGTGTACATCAGTTTTTGAAAATAAACTGATTTCCTAGTTATATCAATTGCTTTTAATATCTGATTGTCTGTTACTGTTACTTTGTTTACCCAATACTCTGAAAGCAAAATTTTGCCCTGAAATTTCAAATCCTTAATTTATTTGTATGCAGTTGCTATAAATTTAGTGTCTTGTTGGATAGCTTGCCACAATTCAGAGCACTTATCCACAAATCCGGCTGCAGGTTTAAATTTCCTAAAATAGCTCAAGGCAAGTTCTTTAACTTGTCTCATTATAACAATGTAACTTCTAGGTAGATTCATTTCCTGTCTAATTTGTAAAGCCGATAAGTCAAGTTTATTAAAAACATCAAATAGAGTCAGATTAACTATTAATGGAAATTTGCTGAGATCGATCAGCTGATTATTTAGTTTAAAATTAGGATTCCTGTGGAAAGGTTGAAGAACCATCATATATTGCAATAAATCTACGGACTGAAATAAAGTTTGCAAAGATGAGACACAGGTTATTATGTGGTCCATGACTCCATATTTTATCAGACTAATTTTGTCCATAAAGGGTAATGCTTTAGGATTTATTTTCCTATCCAAAATATGCTTATGATTCAAGACCACCCAAGTTGGTATCCATTTTGTATTCGTTACATCATAATTAGCAATTCTTAAAATTTGATTAGCGTTTACAATCAAATAATATGCTTCAAAGTTTGGTAGCTCAAGTCCCCCTCTTGTTTTAGGGGTCATTAATTTCTCATAAGATATTCTAGTTTTTTTTGGGTTCCAGATATATTTAGCTAGATTTTTATGCATTTGTTTAAAAACTGTTTTTGAAATTGATAATTGGGCAGACCTAAATATGAATAACATTCATGGTAGTATATTCATTTTCACTATTGATACTTTTGCTAATACCGGTAGTTTTAAATTCTTCCATCTGTCACAATCAGCTATTATGTGTTCCCATACTCATTTAACATTATTGTTATAAAAGTCCTTATTATCCGTAGAGAAGTTGATACCCAAGTATTTAATATTTTCTTTACACGTTAACTTCCCCATCAGGGCCATTAATGAAAAAGGTTTTGGGGTTCTTAACGGGAAGATATTCATTTTCTGTAAGTTAATTTTATAATTAGAAATTACCAAAATTCGTTTATGAGCTTTAATATCTTTTCACTGTCCGAAATTGGGGATGTACAATAAATAATAAGATCATCGGCGAATGCTGACATTAATATTTTATTCCTATAAATTATTGGTGCATTATGATACAAATTTTGCTTGATATATAAAAATAGGGGTTCTAGATATAGGTTAAACAGGGGGCTTTAACACTTGATCTATGGAGATGTGAGGTGTGGAACAAGTATCAGGGATGTCAACTGGGCCTTTGGGAGGGTGATAAGGGGGTGAAGTTTGTGTTGAAACTATCAGCTAGTAAGGTTGGCTAAGTCAGCAGGATCAGTGTAAGTGGTACCATTAAGTACTAATTTGAAACAAACTCGAGCTTTGCCATGGAGGTTCCTAATGTAACTGAAGAAGTACTTTCTTTCGGAGGCTAGTTTCAACTCATAATTGGCTTTGGAGTTTTTCACTAGTGATCTAATTTGCTTGCTGAGGCAGAGGAGGGATATTTTCCAATTTGGAATTTGTTCCTTTTTACCATTGGACAACAGTCTCATTCTTTTGTTGTAAAACCTGTTGATAGAGGATGTCCACCAGACAGGTTTGTGTTTCCTTGAGGTGCAGGTTTTAGTTCTGTTGGGTATGGCTGAGTCCATGCAGTTGTACAGGTGCTTGTATACTGCATTGGTATACTGTTCAGCATAGTTGTCTGCATCCGCTGAGGGGTGCAGTGGTGTGAAGCTGCTGATACCCTCCCTTAGGAGGCAACTTGTGCCTGGCCTACAGTCTTGGACTCTGCACTAATAGAAATACTACATATCTAGAAATCTAATGGGATAAGACTCACTCACTCTAGAGATATTAACCTATCCTGCGACATAAACAGAACTTGCTAGAGAGACAGATCCAGAGGCTGTCACTCCTCTGGAACACACTCCCAATTCAAGTTAAACAGAGCTCCTCTATAACCTTATTTAAGTGTAACTTGGATGACTGGATGGAAAGCCGTAAATTCACACCATGGGTTTCACCTATGTAGCTTATGATTAGGGGCAGTTGATGCTAATCATATATTTGTGCACTAATATAGGCTATTTTTCTTGATCTATGAGGGAGCAAGAGTAAGACATGGCTAGGCTTGTAAGGGCTCTAGGGGAAATAGCCTAGTAACCTCCTATGATCCTATGACACACTTGAATGGGTTTAATTGGTCACAGAACATTATTAGGTTGTTTACACATATCCTTTATTATGTGGCTGTCTAAATTTGTCAAATTATTTGTAAAGATACATTGTTAATGTGTGAAGAACTGCATATTTATGGTGCTTTTCCACCACCATCCTGCACATTCCTTAATAATTCTCCATTGTCCTATCCTCTGCTTATTCTCCATTTTTACCACAGTCTTATTACCCTCATTTCTCACCTGTAATCTGGTCAAAAAATAAATCCACACACCATACACATAGCCAAACATGATACATAAACCAAAATTGTTATTTCTGTACTCAGCATTTCTTCAGTGCTTGGCATTGTGCAGCTCCATTATTCATATTTACACATATATAAGTAATGGTAACTGTCTCTTGACATGCTATGCAAAACTGATGAATTTTTTTTTTGGATGCATTTATATGTTGGTCCTCATGCTAGTTTGCTTAGCAATTCTGTGTGACAGAAAGCAATACTGATATTATTACATTGATATAGTTATTAGTATTATATGTATAACACGCTCCAGGGTTTATTGTACATTATATTGGATGTTTCAATTATCACTACTGTTGTGATGGCTGATCCACAAATATTCCCCTTCTTTCATGCATTTGTCATGGCCCATTAAACTGTGTGATGCCTGATAGCTAAAATGTGACTAATCTGAAGTGTATCAGGTAATACATTGGTCTTGGGAATATTAAGTAAGACTGGCACATGTTCAAATCCAGCACTGTGTACATTTGTAACATCTTTTATTATTATAAAATTTTGCATTGACAAGAAACAGCATTTCACATTAAAAAGCACAATAACCTTATCAAGACGTGGATGCACACACCATGCTCATGACCATAAATAGCTTAGATGGACAAATGTGTTATATTTCTGTACTAAATGGTTGTGCAAAGCTTTCCATCAAGTGTAACATGACACTACTAGTTTTTGCCATAATTTAAAAACTCCAAAAAAAAAAAAAAATAAATGCATGTGATAATACTTTGCCATTGATTGTCATTGATCACACAAACAAACTTACTGGCAATGCACATCAGTGATTGATTGTGACACACAAATGTAATGTCTGTGGCCTATATTAGTTGTACATTTTAATTGGCTTATTATATTACAGATATGAGGAATCCATTGAAATGCAGTCTATGTACTTCCATACGTAAATTAGTGTAGCCGTGTCTCATATTACTCTTTCAAGAGTGTTCCATTGAAGTGGTGGACTAAAACACATAAACGCAAAGTAATAGTAGTAAGTGCAGTGCCATATGTTTTGCATGTATGGCTTGTAATTACTTTGCACATTTTACATACATCACAGAAACTTGTCAACAATTTACATATAAGCACAAGACTTGCATGCAATAATCTAAGGCTATTCGGGAATGCATAGTTTGCACTCAGCTGCTTGGCAATTGTTAATATCACACTTCACTTCACTGTTCAGTGCCGCACGCACGCGCACACACATCATCCCCAACACAACATTTAATGTGGGTTATGTGATGTATGACTTATTGCTGTAGTCTGTTGTGAGTTGCAATGAACACGTTGTTGTCTCTCTGTCAGACTGCACTGTCCATTCCCACAAACATATGTTGTATGAATGTACAACTACGTGCTATTTGAGTTTTGTAATCAGACTTCTCTTGTGGCATGTGTGGATAATACTCAGTTTATTTTATTTATTTTGTTTTTATTTATTTTTAAATTTGATAATCAGGAAAGTCCACTGGACACAGGTCCTTTTTCAGTGGAGGCCTGGGGAAAAAGTTCTACAAATAACATAACCATTGACATAAGCTGAGCACAGCAATTGAGATAAGTTGACAAATAATATATCACAGTATACAAGTTGATTTAGAAAATATGCATTGATAATACTTAATTTGAAAGAAATAAATACACTCAAAATACATTCAAAATAGCTATACATACATCTGAAATTTACAGACAGTAAATCAAAATAACCCTCATAAGTTTTGGGCAGGTTTAAATAATCTACTACATCCTGGACAAAATTCATCCCCAATCCCTGCTGCTACTATTGATAAAACCTCTGAAGATGTTTCTGACAGTTTTAACCAATTCTTTACTGAGACAATTCAAGCCCTAGCTAGCCAACTACCTCCTAGCTCCCCTGGTCCTGAAAGTAGCACCCCTAGAAACCTACTCGCATTCAGCTTCCAACCAGTCGCCACTTCACTTATCCATACCTTGATCAAAAAATTAAAACCCACTACACTTTCTGCTGATCAACTCCCTGCCGAGTACCTACAAAAATCAGCTGATGCTACTGCTTACCCCGTCTCAATACTAATCAATCGAACCATTGTAGAAGCTAAAATTCCCACCATCTGGAAAATATTCTATGTAATCCCACTTCACAAAGGAGGCAGCTCTACTGAATTCTCCAATTATAGGCCAATAGCTATACTCTCTTCACTTGCAAAGATTATGGAAGAATGTATTCATAGACAACTCATGCACCACCTAATCCAGAATCACCTTATGGCAGACACTCAGCATGACTTCCACCCTCATCACAGCACTACTTCAGCCCTACTAGCCTTTACCAACACCATAAACCATAATCGAAACAATAATTATATATCCACAGCCCTCTTCTTGGATCTTTCCAAGGCATTCGATATGGTTGATCATCAACTTTTAATCCACACCCTGCAAACATTCTCTCTAGATACTAGAGCCCCTCAATGGTTTCAATCCTACCTGAATGGTCAACAGCAGGCTGTCCTCTGGCAGAACAAACTCTCTAACCTTCTACCTAACACCCTTGGACTACCACAAGGCTCTATAGTAGGGCCCTTGCTGGTCTCCATCTTCGTTAACGACCTTGATACTGTCATCCCAAAAGTTAGCTGTATCCAATATGCTGATGACTCTACTCTGATTTGCTTGGCCACATCTCCAGTAGAGTTATGGTCAGCTACCCAGACAACATTTAATACAATAGAAAACTGGCTTTCTGAACATTGTCTGATCCTAAATCCCAAAAAAACTAAAATGCTGTTATTTTCACCAACACGTAGGTCTACCGCTTTCACCTTTACCATAAATTCAAATGATGGCACAATAATCTCACCTGATCCCTCTACAAAACTATTAGGTGTCATCATAGATAATAATCTAAAATTCGACCTACATGTTAACCAAACTATCAAAACCATAAATAAAAAACTAAGGTCACTTTACAGAATGAAAGCTTTCCTAACCCCTCCAGCTAAACTTGCCATAGCTTGCTCTCACCTTCTTTCTACCCTTCTGTATGCATCCCCTCTACTCTCGAATTGAAATAAGACTGTCCTTAACAAACTCTCAATTTGCTACAACCATATTGCCAGGTTTGCCACTGGCCTGCCATTTAGGACACATCATTGCATCAATCTAAACCAGCTTGGGTGGCTTGAACTACCCAGCCTAATCCAGTATAACCAACTGATTATGGCCTATAAAATCCTCTATAATCCGGACAATGCTCCTGCACTTAAAAATATTATCACCCCCCCTATAACAATCCTAGATCGCTTTGATCCTCTAACAAACTACTAATTCAGACTAACAAAATTAATAACACAGCCAGTGACTCTCTCTTTGCAAACTCTGTAAGTAGATCCTGGAACTTTCTTCCAGCTGATATTACCTTACTTTCCACCTTAGGCCAATTTAAAACTAGACTCAAACAACATTTGTCACTTAACTGGCTATGTCACTGTATCAAGCCTGGCTAATTCTTTCTAGAATGTGTAAAAATCTGTTAACCATTTTACTGTGTAATTTAATTTAATCCTGATTTACACTTGGGATTAACTGTAACCTGTGGAACTTGTTTAACTTGCTTACTTATGTAATCTCTGTAAATAGTCTGTTTGTAATATGTAATGCTGGTATTATGTAATGCTGTATCTGCTTACCCTTGGAGCTTTTCTCCCCGGACCTCCGCTGAAAATGGACATGCATCCAGTCGGACTATCCCAGTCAACAAATGTAAAATAAAATAAATAAAATAAATAAATATACATAAAGATATGTCATCAAAAAACATTGTAAATCAGTGAAAGATAATTTAAAATGTAGCCCTCATAGGTACAGTAATAGATACAGCAATTTATGGGTTGTGAATGCTCACAGTGGTGAGGTGAGATTACAGTATACAAAAGGTAGAACTAGCCTGGGCAAGTACAGGAACATAGACATGTAGTATGGAGGTGAGTTCTTAGTGCTTTCTTAAAGTGAGTTAGTGAAGAGATAGAAGATATATTGTTTGATAGTCAGTTCCATGTTTTAGAAATGCAGTTAGAGAAGAGTGATTCACCTGCAGTGTTACTGACTTTAGTTACTTCAAGAAAGACTTTATTACTGGAGTGAGGATTTCTATTACTAGGATAGGGATGAAGTAGGTTTTGTAGTGAGGGGATTTTTTCCAGTTGGTTAAGGATTTTATGAGCAAAGTAGGTTGGTTGTATATTAAAAGTTGGGGGAACTCTAGCCAGTTAAGCACCTTTAAGGATGTGCAGTGGTGTGCTCTGAATGGGCATCAGAGACAAACCTAGCTATTTTGTTGTAACAGGAGTCTAATTTAGCTAGGTCTGTCTTCCTGAGGTTAGTAAGAATTGGTGAAGCATAGAGAAGTGTGGAGACCAGATGAGTGCATGTTATGGTAGATTTTGTGTGTTTGGTAAAATACTGTTTATTTCTATAAAGGGTACCCAGCTTTTTATTTACGTTCTTAATGGTCTGGGTGATATGTATGTTGAATCTCAATTTGTTAACAATCTCAAATCCAAGAAGTTTTGTGTGTGCAGTGGGGGAGATGACAGTGTTATTGTTATAGATGTGATGTTAAAGGAAGGGTCTGTACAGGTGGATCGTGTAGGTTTGAAGAGAAGAAGTTAAGTTTTAGAAGGGCTAAGAATAAGTTGAAAATTGCTAAGCCAGGTTTCAATAGAGAGGAAGGATTCTTGTGTTAGGGTGTGGAGTTCCTGTAATGAGGAAGCTGCACATATTAATGTGGATAGTATGTGGGCTTAGCTAAACAGGTTTTCAAATCCAACGGTATGTAACTAGTATGAGTATGTGTGTGAATGCAGTGACATGTAGGACTGGCTTCTCCAACACATATGATATATACACTTCCACTGAGTGGTAACATTTAAACAGAGATAGGGTTTCTCCAACTCTAACACCCCCTTTTGAGTCAAACATGTGCATTACAACACAATAATGAAGGCATCCCTTCAAATGTGTGCTGTCTAAGAGCTGTGATCAGAATTCTCATTTTGCAAGCATTGTTTGTATATGGGTTTATAGCATGTAGACTTAGATAAGCAGGTGTTCAAATCCATCAATGCACAACTAGTAAGATTGTGTGGGTGAATGCATTGACATGAAGGACTAGCATATCCAACACATCCCATGTGTGCACTTCCACTGAGTGGTAACATTTACACAGGGAGGGAATTATGCTAGCTCTCATACTCCCATTTAGGTTAGACATGTGCATTGAAACACAATGATGTAGGCATCCCTTCAAATGTGGCCTGTCTGAAATGTAAATTCAGACTTCTGTGGCACATATGGTTCAATATGATATGGACTTAAGTAGGCATATGATTGAACCCAGCAGTGTGTAACAGGTTTATGTGTGTGAGCATTGTGAGATTAAGGACTGGCTTCTCCAACACATCTGATGTATACACGTCTACTGATTGGTAACATTTTCACAGGGAGAAGGTTTCTCCAACTGTTACACTCCATTTAGGTCAAACATATACATTGCAACACAATGAGAAGACATCCCTTCAAATGTATCTTGTCTGACATCTGTAATCAGACTTCTCCTGTGGCATGGGAAGTTAACACATGACTCTGTACTATGAACTCAGATAGGTAGGTGTTTAAATCCAATGATGTCTAACTGTTGTAGTTATGTAATAGTAGAATGGCAGGCAGAAATGGCTTAATTGATAAATATAATTTAAATGATTCCAAGTTGGGGTAACAATGGCATGGCTAAAACATGTTGACCCCTCCAGGACACCTTTCAGGTAAAATTTATTCACACTAACACACTAGTGAAGTTGTCCAAGTGTGAGCTTTCTGACTTTTTTCATATGAATTCTTCCATGGAATCAGCAATGAATACCCAGCTCTATAGATTATGAGATTAGGCAAGTGGTCAAATCCTGCAGTATATAAGTAATGCATGTGTGTAAGATAACAGTGTCAAACAGTAGTGGCTTTCCCTCAACTGCTGTGAAAAGTACAAATCATGCTGTCCTATTTTAGGGGAGACATTACCATTTAAACACATTGCTGGTTATCCCTTCAAGTGTGTGCTTTATGACACCTCTGATATCATTTATTCCATGGTTTCAGTGGTAACTACTAGGGTATATATCACTTCATGAAAACACCTATTTAGCAAATCACTATTCGTCGACCCCAAATTGTCAAATCTTCCCTTCATTGAACTGCCATTTCAATGAAATTTTTCATGGGGAAAAGAAATGTCTGTCTAGTCTACCACCTGTCACTAAACTCAGAAAAATGTAAAAGCCACCCAAGTGGAGGACTTCACCCCCCCACACCCCTTAACTAAATATACCAACTCTGAGATTACACTACAGTGAGGGAAAGGGCAAATTCCCAATGATGACTAACCATTTCTTTTCCCTGTGAAAACGTTTGCTGAAATGGCCAATTGACAAAGAGAGGATTCAACAAGTTGGGGTTGACGAATAGTATTTTGCTAAATAGGTGTTTTGATAAAGTAGTATAGACCCAGCTACACATGTGTATAGAATATGGACTCACATTGGCAGGTGTTACAGTCTGGCAGCGCATAAGTACTGAACTTCTGAGAGGATAATGACAATTTTTTCTGAAAGATTTGATGTTTATATTTTACCTAGTTCAAATTCTTACAATATGAGGGGACGATGATATCCTTAGATACAAATGACATACCTTTGGCAATTAGTTGTGCTAAGTAGAAGGGTTTTCTGACTGCAGTTGCCACATAATGTATAAAGGAGAGGAACTGTTAACCCAGTTACCAATGGCCTAGACTAAAATTTTCATGGCCTTGACTAAAATTTTCACTTATTAGTTGAGTATTGCTGCTAGTATATTTTAAGGTTTGTCAAATAAAATGATACAACACTTTTTAAAGCTCATTTTCAATACCAAACAAAAGTACAGCTGTCAGAAAGGATTTTGAGAATAACATCAAGTTTAAAGTCATCTGTAAATGTAGTTAACCAGAGGTTCTGGTTTTCAGTTTGGTGATCAGAGATACAAATGCCAAGAAATGTGGGAGGGATTTCAGTACAGAGACCTGAGAGACTCTTCTGGTAACATTCATGCTTTCAGATGAGATGCCTGAGACATGAACTATGTGGGTTCTGTTTTTTTTTCTACTTTTTCATCTATCTTCAAACATAAGAATCTGTATTTAAAGCATTCTCCTTAATTACTCTGTCAAGATGGGCTTATGGTGCCTAACACTTTGATTAGGTCAAGATATGCTGTTTGAACAACATGACACTGTCAGCAACTTGTGACCCTCTCAAATAAAACAGATTTAATAGGCAGCATTGCCTTTTAATGAGCAGAACATTTGAGAGTCTAGCCTAATGTAATTTTTGATATCACAATTAAAGAGATCTGTTATGATATGTTCCATAGCTTTGCATTTGAGAGTCTGTGGTGGACCACTATTCTGAAGTGGCATCAGCACTGCAATCACCATAATTCATGAACAAATCTTGTGCCTAACCTCAATGCAAATCATTTGAAAAGATGTATAGTGGAAGCATGTTTGACACTATTTATTATTCATCAAGATATGTTGTCAGACCCCAAGAAGGAAGTATTTTTTCTCTTTGATAGCACCTAAGTAATATGTTCCTTGATCATAATATGTGAGTATGTGAGTAAGTGATTTTGAAATATGTGGAGCTTGGATAAATATTTCAGAAAGAAGAGCACATTAAGCTTGATTATTAATATAGTGGTGATTTCTGTTAGGTCAGAGCTGGTGGTTCCATTCAGAATAAGTTCTGAGCATTACTAGACATTGTCTTCTATTCTTCTAGTATAGCTAAAAAGGGGCTTATAGCTATCCTTAGCTTCAAAAGCTAGCCGTTGCTCATGGATTGCTTGTTTGAATAGTATTCTTCATTTCCTGGTAATATGTTTTATACTGTCCTTCTTTTGAACAGTTTGAGATATGCTATCTTATTTAAGACTGTGCTTCTCTTGTTGTAAAGTTTATGTATGTTGTAAGATCACCAATGTAGTAGCCTGTTTTTGAATTTTCCATTTTGTTCTATTTGGGACAGTTAATTCTATGCATTTGTCTAATGGAGCAACTGATGTGTCAACATCCAAGATGGTGCTGTCATAGGTACATTTTGAGATTCCATCATACTGCCTGTCTGATGTCATTAAATTCAGAGATATTGGTTGGTTGTTTGGAAATCATCAAGGCAAATTCCACAAGTTTGCAGACTGACTTAACCAAAAAGAATAGACTAGAGGGATAGTACATCTAGAGGCTGTACTTATGAAGACAGTGTCAGTGATGCAATGGATAGCACACTGGTGCTTGATGCAGAAGGATGTGGGTTTTATTCTCACACCAGGTAAATCGATTACTGACAGCAGATGTTCACTATTTGTTCTGTGGTATCCCTGTCCAGCCTGCAAAATGTTTTCAATGTCATGAAGTCCATGGAAGGACAAGCATGGTCTGAATACCCTACACCTTCAAGGGTGAGATCTGGAAGCAGCAGCAATACCTTTGTTAGAACCTATTTCACATACAGATTTAGAATGCCTGCAGAAAACCCTAACATTTCTAGTTTCCTCTTGGCTGTGTTCCAGGATGTGTTAGAATTCATAAGCAAAACAAGCGTGAAGTTTCTAGGTCATTCCACCATGATCATTTGCTTAATTAACATGTCCTTCAGCTCTTTATTTGCTCATTATCATTTTGGTCACTAACCCTTGTTTTGTACCCCCACCACAGTGTGTAAAGCAGTTTCCAAAACTAAAAACAGTTTGCTTGTCACTGCTCATCATTCAAACAGACTTTATATCAACATGTAGGCATTCATGAATCCCAGCCAAACACTGACTCTTTTCAGTAAGTACCATGGAATTTTTTACATCAGGTAGATGGGACCTCAGTTTAACAACTCATCATTATATATACACACAGATGCACACACATGGTTGTAGTGGAGGGAGAATATCTAAAGCTATATCTCAGAGGTTTTTTGCAATGATGCCATTGATCAACAAAGATTCACTGCTATTAATAATATTGACAGTAGGTAACAGAATATATCTGGTGTTGTATTGAGTTTTACCTTTTGCATATCACTTTCATTTAAATACAGACCAAAGTACTGCAAAACAGCTCTCCCAAAATAAAGTGTTGGGTCTTGATCATATTTGAAATGAATTCTATATTGATCTTGTACCTGTCCTATCACCTTTACTGGTCAAATTGTATCAATGCCATTTCATAAGTGATGAAAAACCTAGCAAGTTTTGCTTTCTGGCATAAACCCCCTGATTCTCAAAAGCCTGCACAGAGTGCAAGATGAGTGCAGTAGCTCACGCAGGTAATATGTCTACCGTGCGATCCAGGAACAGTCGACAGGGGTGTGCACGAGAGCTCCAGCAATAATCTTGCATGGACTAAGCCCTGGTATGCAAATCACCTCATCTGCTGGAGAAATCCACGCAAATAAGGTGATATTGCAATCCAGGAAGCTTGCAATAGTCTGTGCAAGACAAGTGCAATCTGCAGAAATGTACTTGGTTACTAACCGAGTACATGTCTGCAAATTCCAAAACAGAGCTATGACAGCTCCAAATAAAGGCTGCATATTATTGAGGAAGCAAGCCAATGCCCAAGTAGAAGGCCATTAGTATTACAAAATGTAAAAAAAAAATAAACAACGTTATCTTCGCCAATCTTACCAAGTTAAGTATAGGGCAGCGACGCGCAAACAGGATCGGGGGAAAATAATAAAATAAACCGAAAATGAGCATTCTAACAAAAATCAGTATTCTGCCATGCAAGTCAATGGCAGGCAAAAGACAACTTGGCCAGTGAGTAGTGTTTGCTAAGGGGGGACTGCTCAGTGTGGGACATGTAACTATGCATTAGTAGGCATTCCTATGCAAATGATGGAAAGGTTAGTGAATCCCAGATTTTCCCAGGGTGTGAGGCGGGTCCCAAGAGTATAAGAGTATAAATAGCTGGGTGCAAGACTAGAATATAGGTGACATCATGGGTGTGTGTGTCAGGTATACTGTAAGTGGATTGGAGACCTGTGGCCCGAGATTGCTCCTAGGTTAGCACAGCTAAGCTAGGGGTGTGTCTAAACCTGCCCAGCACTCTTTACAAAGTGAAAGCGGGTGTGCGCGCCATGCACCGGGTTTTACAGGAAGAAAACGAAGTTAAACTAGGAAATAGCAGCTCTGTGCACATATGAGCACTCCGTTTGTGTGGCGTGCACGCAGGCTTAAACAGGGAGGCAATGGGAAGGGAAAACAGCAGTAGGAAGGTAATCAAGGAGAACTAGCTTAGCTGACAGGTGAAATGTATCAGAATCAGCCAATTACACAGGCAGCAGTCTAGCCCAGCCCAGCACACCACTATAAATTATGCAAACACCTTTCCCCCTTGTTTTTCCCAAAAACTCTGCACCACCAGTGTATACAGACGGGGAAATTTTACAAAATGAAAGCAAGAGAAAAAATTATAGGGGCTGCTTTCGCTACCATAAACCAGCATGTGCAAGAGGTGGAAGGTGCTGAGGATGTGAATGCTGCTGAGCAACCCACAGTGAGGAGACGGAGAAGAGTGTACAGACCCAGTGTAACCTACCAAGGGCTACATGAGCAGGAGATAGTGGAGCGCTATAGGGTGGGCAGGGACCTCCTACAGAAAATTGTTGAGCTGTGCCAGCCACGCCTCACACGCAGAACTAACAGAGGGGAACCCATCCCAGTGAATACCAAGGTATGTGTAGGCCTAAGAATACTAGCTACAGGTACCTTCCAAAGGCCAACTGGGGATATGATGGGGATATCACAGGCATCAGCATCCGGGGTACCCCACCAGTTCCTGGATGCCATGTCAGCACATGTCAGTGAGCACTTATATTTCCCCATCACCCATGAGGCGTTGGCCAGCAATATGCGCCTCTTCCACCAAATAGCAGAATACCCTGAGGTAGTGGATGCAACAGACTGCACGCACATATGCATTTAAGCACCACCAGGTGAGCAGGGTAGGGTCTACATCAACCGCAAGGGCATCCCCTCCATCAACTGCCAGATCGTGTGCAATGCCCAGGTCATAATAATGAATGTGTGTGCTGGCTGCCCTGGAAGTTACCATGATTCCCACATCTGGCATCTGACGCAGCTGTACCAGACATTTGCCAGTGGGGACATTCCACACAGTCACCTAGTGGGGGATGCTGGAAATGCACTGGAGCCATGGCTGATGACACCCATCAGAAATGCACACACACCCGAAAAAGAACGCCATAATAAGGCACAGGTGCAAACACGAATCATAATAGAGCGTGTGTTTGGGATGCTCAAGTCACGGTTCTGGTGCCTGGACACATCCGGTGGAGTCTTGCAGTACTCACCAACTACATGTACCCAAATCATCCTTGTATGTGCCATGCTACACACTATGATCCTGCAGAAACAGCTGCAGCAGGAACAGCATGGGGCAGGGCCACACAGCCCCCCACCAGTGCCAAGGCCTGCACAGATGCAGAGTGACACGGAGGAGGAACAACCTGAGCCTGCCCCAGTAGGCAGAAGGAGGCATGCCCAGTATGCACTGACCTTGGCAAAGAGGCAAAGCATAGCACATGCACTGACACAATAGGGACCCAGGGAATGACACCTCTCTCCGACACGCACATACAGTAAAAGTGATGCCACACATGACACTACCTGTGCTCAACCTTGTATAGGGAGTGTACTATGTGCATCCTACATAGGCAGCCCTGCAGCACCTCCCTCAAGACTGGGACACCCACAAGGTAAGTGACCCACACATGCCAGTTGGGGGGGCACATACCCAACAACAGTCACAACCAGCAGGATAGGTATAGACAAACACAAAAAATGCTGTACTATGGCCTCTGAATGAGCCCCGTGGGTAAACCCTACCCCAGTCCTACACAGACAGACTACAGCAGGCCAGCCAGTTGGATGTAAGTTTGAAGGCTAGGAAGTCAGAAACTACTATGTAGGTAGTTAAAGCTAAGATCTGTAGTACACTGGTATGCCTCTAGCCAGCACAATAGGTAAGACTACAAACTGAAATGGTGTACCCAACATGCCAGTACAGTCCTAGCAAATGTGTAAAAGTGTAAGGTGTGCCCCACCATCCTACGTACACTTATAGTGACAGTCAGGTGTGCACCCCCACCCTTGTGTAGAAATGTAGAAAGAGTTAGGTGTCCCTCCCCTGCTATGCAGAAATGTAGCAACAGTAAATGCCAAATGACCGATGTATACCCTGCAGACACAGCATGCTGCCTGTCGGTGTACAACAAAAAGGTCAGCACTGCAGTACAAACTACCTGGGCATGATCCACACATGCAATATAGATGGCCATACTGGGCATGTTCACACACTTAGAGGAATGAAGGCAATGTCAGTCAACAACATACTGAATGTTCATACTGGGCATGCTCACACACAAATACACGAAGGCCATGTCAGCAAACACCAGAGGACCAGACAAATATGGCAGTTGCAGTTCTTAGTTCAGACACATGTCAGTATGCACCACTCCTGCCTTGCATACACAGTGGATAGGAATACAGACATATATGTAAAGTCAACACACTATAATAAGCCAAAGGTAGACGGACATAGATGTGTTGAAGAGGGTGACCATGACAAGGAGCCATCTGGTCTTGTCACACCCAGCACACAGCCAAAGGGCCCCAAACACATGAGGTGCAGGTGTCACTCAATGCAGATAATAGCCACCAGTATCTGTCAGCATGATGGTGTGCTGCACATGCCAGCTGTGCAACATGACTATACAAGGAAGTAGTCACCTAGTAGCTGTATACACGTACCTGTGGCATATGACCCCATGTGTGCCCTCATGAGGCATGTCATCCCCTAAATTAATGGGTTATGACCCATGCACACACTGCCCTCCCCATAGCAGTATCATGACAAGCCTGCTGAGATCATCCAATGTGAAATACACCTGTGGGTGCCCCATAACTGTGTACTGCTGTACAGATAAACTAGTTAGGTAGTAGTCCTAACCCCAGACATGGCAACTGTGTGAGAGTGTGTTTGTGTGTGTCTCTTGGTCTCTGTGTAGAGAGAAATGCTTTGTAGGCTACTCACACTCCATACAGTTCATATACACAAGTTTGGCAAGGCTGCTGATATCACTCACCTAAAAATACACCTCTGGGGTGATCATACCCCAGTAATCTCTGTAGCGCGTCCTGTAACTGCATACTGCTGTAGTGTTACAAAGTAGTTAGATAGGTGTTCTAACCCCAGATCCGGCAACTGTGTGTGTGTGTGTGTGTGTGTCTCTGACCGAGTAGAGAGCAATGCTTTTTAGCCCACCACACCCTGTACAATAAATATACTCAACTTTGGCAAGGCTGCTGATGTCACTCACCTAGAAATACACCTCTGGGGAAATCATACCTCAATAATCTCTGTATCATGTCTTCTAACCGTGTATTGCTGTAGTGTGATAAAATAGTTAGGCAGATGTTCTAACCCCAGACCTAGCAACTGTGTGTGTGTTTCTGACTGAGTCGAGAGCAATTCTTTTTAGCTCTCGACTCAGTCAGACAAACACACACCCCGTACAATACATATACTCAACTTTGGCAAGGCTGCTGATGTCACTCACCAAGAAATACACCTCTGGGGAAATCATAGCCTAGTCAACTCTGTAGCTCATCCTGTAACTGTGTCCTGCTATAGTGTTATAAAGTAGTTAGGTAAGTGTTCTAATCCCAGACCCGGCTACTGTGTGTGTGTGTGTGTGTGTGTGTGTGTGTGTGTGTGTGTGTGTGTGTGTGTGTGTGTGTGTGTGTGTGTGTGTGTCTGACTGAGTAGAGTGAATGCTTTTTAGCCCACTCACACCCTGTACAATACATATACTCAGCTTTGGCAAGGCTGCTGATGTCACTCACCTAGAAAAACACCTCTGGGGAAATCATACCCCAGTAATCTCTGTAGCGCATCCTGTAACTGCGTACTGCTGTAGTGTGATTTAGAACTATGGTAGGGTTCTTTCTCCAAGACAAACAACGTTCTCAGTAGAAAAACAACTTTAATGTGAGGAGCAAAGCTTTCGGATAAAATCCTTTATCAATACTGAAAATACAAATGCAAATGCAGAGTATATATAGGTCTAAAAAAGTCATATGACCGGCAGCCAAGAAGTCACATGACCCAATCATTAAAACAAAACATGTAGAAATAAATAAATATGCAAAGCTAAAAAATGCAACAGCATAATGCATACATGAAAACAAAAAACATTTAAAAAAGGAAGAATGTATATTTTTAAAAAAAGGAAGAATGTATATTTTTAAAAAAAGCAAAGTTTTAACCTAAAAATCACATGTACAATCATATACATAAAGAGAAAATCTCATAATCTGGATCTACTCATTCTAACCAAAATAGGTTTAAGGCTGACAGTACTATTCAAACCAGGGGGTGAGTCACCCATCAATCTAATTATCCAGTTGTATTCTTTAATTTCTAATTTGTTATTGATATCACCACCTCTGGGTGAGGGTGAAACATGGTCTATAGCTTTAAATTTAAATACATGCTGTTCACCAAAACATAGCCTGTGTTTATATAAAGCATTAGTGTCCACACATCTTCGGATTTCAGACTTGTGTTCTGTGATCCTATCTTTAAGTTTACGTGTGGTTTTACCCACATAGAAAGAGTTGCATGATACACAGGTAGCGAGGTAAACCACGTGGGTGGTAACACAAGTAGCAGTTACATTGAACCTAAACAGCTTCTTACTGACTGGGTGTTCAAAGATATCTAAATGTTCATCATCAATGTCATCACAGCATAAGCAATTATAACATTTTCGTGTGCCCATAGTGCTGGATGGGTGTGTTGTGATATTTGTAGGAAAATCTTTGTAACAGAGGACACTCTTGAGGGTTCTCATGTTACGATATGCAAAAAATGGGACATTGCCCAGCATTGCTTTTAACTCTTCAGATGCCATCAAGATTAACCAATTCTTATGGATAATACGTTTAATACATGGTGTTTTTGTACTAAACGAAGTGACATATCTTACTTTCATCTCATTCTGGATGGACACATTGGGCAAGCCAACAGCTTGTGTTTCTATGGTGTCATTTAACATAACAGGGGCCACCCACGACTTTCTTTCCTCTAGCACATTTAGTTTCTCATTATTTAAGATGGTAGCATCATAACCACTGTTAGTGAAATCAGCTATCATCTCATTCAACTGTTCGGAGAAGCTAGGATCTTCCGTGTTAAACCTACTGGCTCTATAAAATTGAGACCTGACAGTACCTCTAAAAACATGTGGCGCATGCATACTACTTGCATGAGTGTACCTTCCTGCACAGACTTCCTTTCTATGGAGGCTTGTTCTAAGTGTACCACCGTCAAGACTCAAGTTGATATCTAAAAAATTAATAGTAATTCCAGATGAACACATTTTGAACTTCAAAAAAGATGAGATTGAATTGATGTACAGCATAAAATCATTCAAATCCTGTAACGTGCCCCCCCAAATCAAAAAACAGTTGTCCACAAATCGTTGAAAGAACTTTACATTATCTTTATATGGATTCAAACCACTAAATAAATGTTTCTTTTCCCACTGGTATAAAACTAGGTTGGCATAAGTACTGGCTACCGAAGTACCCATAGCCACACCTGTGAGCTGAAGATACAAGGATTCATTAAAAAGGGAAAACATTATTTCTCAACACCACATCCATAAGAGTACATATTTTTTCAATTTTGTGGAAGTTGGGATCAGGACATGAGAGTAAGAATTCCCTCAACAAATCCAGGCCAATATCAGTTGGAATGACAGTAAACAAAGATACTATGTCTAGGGTTACCAAAAGGTACCTTCTTAGATGTAGAGATGCCTTCTCTATGTTATACCATTGCTTAAACTTCTGAACAAAATCAATGGTGTCACGTAAGATAGAGTCACACTGACTAAGATATGGTTGAAGTTGATCATGCAAATAAACTGAAAGTGGCTCTGTTACCCAACCAGCACCTGAAACAATTGGCCTCATTGGTGGATCAGTGAGGGATTTGTGGATCTTAGGGATGCCATATAACTGTGGGGTAATTGGGCACGGTACGGTCAAATAATTAAATAGATCTAAGTCTATGTCACCTTGGATCTGTAGGTCATAAATTACCATATTCACGTATGAGATACATTTCTTAACATCCAAAGGGGTGATTTCCTTAAATGCAGTGTCATCACTAAGTAAACTAGACATAGCCAAAAAATATTTGTCTCTATTCATAAGCACAACTGCACCCCCCTTATCAGCTTGCTTAATGACAATATTTATATTAGATTGCAAGTCTCTGTATGCTTGAAACTCTTCATAGCTAAGGTTAAAACATTTTCTATCATTATATTTCTTAATATTTATATCAAACATTTGTCTCATTTCTGCTTCACATACATCATGGAACGCTTTAACAACAGGTAAATTGACAGGGATGTATGTACTAAGGCGTTTGCAGCCTTGAGTCAACATCTGTGTATTGCCAAATAACAGTTTTAGATTTAACAGTCTCGTGAACCTTTTCAGATCTGTCAGTGTCGAAACTAAATCATCTGCACATGTGGGGATGAAGTTCAAGCCCTTAGAGAGAACAGAATAGTGTGTCTCGTGTAAAATGAAATCTGACAAGTTTAACGTACCTCTGTAAACTTGCGGCTCATCTTGCCTTAGCCTAAAGGGCTATCCAGTTTTCTTTTGTTCATTCTATTTGGTGTTTCATTCCATGTATTTGACGAATCTCTCGTGTTAATTACACACTCTCTAACCGCTTCTGGATGGTCCAGACTGAAGCGTTTATTGGAAAAGTTTATTTTAGTCTGCTGCATCTGCGGCGTTTTTTTATATGCATGTGTATTCCCTGTAGTAGCACTAGCATGTCTGCCGTCTGTGAGGCTCTCAGAGGAGCCGGCAATGCCTCCTGTTGACGTTGAGGACGTAGTGCGGACAGAACCATCAGCTCCGTGTACCAAGGGTTCTTTCTCCACCCATGGCAGTTCTGGATGTTTTGTATGTGTTCCAATGTCTGTGTATGGAGGAATGCATCATAGGCTACTCACTCGCATGCATTTCAAATGCCCTACTTTTGCAATCCCGTTCACGTCATTCATTGTGGAATACAACTTTGTGGAACAAGGTCTGTAGTAATCCCTGTGGTGTGACCTCTAACTGCTCCATACTGAAGTGTGATATAGGCCTTGGTCAGAGGTTCAATACCCATGCATGTCGTTTGCGGATGTTTTGTGTGTGTCTCACTGTCTGAGTAGGGAAAAATGCATTTTAGGCTAGTCACTCACAGTACAGTTGAAATGGCCCTATTTGGTAATCCTGCTGATGTCAATCAATGTGAAATACACCTTTGGAGAAGAAGTACTTCAGTAATGTCCATGGCGCGTACTATAATTGCATAGTGCTATAGTGTAATAAACTTGTTAGGTAGGGGTTCAACTCTCACACATGACAGGTGTGTGTGTGTTTGTAACTTGGATCCTGTGTAGAAGGGGTGGGGAGTGTGTGACACATGTGGGCAATGTGGAGGGGTTTTTGCTTATTCTTTTTATGGTGGCCCTACTATATATCACAAAGTCAACCATACAGGGATAACAGATGGAAATTAGCAGAGAGGCTGGGGTGCAAAGCCATACCCATACATGTGACATCAAGGCCAGCCATGTGTTTGGCAGTGGGGGGGGGGTGCCTGTTCGTACAAGATGTATACTGTGCGGGGCCTCTCAACCCCATTAACGGTGCATATGGACATATGTGTATTTGTTAATCTGCCATTGCTATCTACAGATGTATGGCTATATATACCTAGATAGATCAATATATCTGCTAATATATGTATAACCATGTCCATATACACCTACATAGATATATATCTGTGAACACATATGTAACGTGCTTGTGTATATGTAGACATATTGGTGTAGACACATATATGTGTTGATTTGGGCACATGCATGTATATATGTGCATATATATTGATAGATATGCATATTGTTTTATATATATATATATATATATATATATATATATATATATATATATATATATATATATATATATATATATATATATATATATACATATATATATATATATATATATATATGTATATATATATATATATATATATATATATATATGTATATAAAACCCACACATGAGAAAAACCCAATGAGAGCCAGCAACTACAAATAAACCTTATTTAATAAGCGCTTTTGGTGCGGACAATGCCTCACCTTCATCAGACCATTGGTGAACATATATGTATATATAAGTATACATACATCCATATAGATATATACACATATACATATCTTGCTTACTGTATGACAACAGTTATACACATATGTGCCTGTGTTCCAGCCTCTGTCCTCTACCTACATACCGGGCCTTGCACATATGATATACTATCAGGGGTTGTATGTAGTGGGCTGTGTACATGACATGCTGTCATTCCTGCCATCACTCCACTGCTGTTGTGTCCCCCACACATACTGGGGGGTTGGGGCCATATATGTGTGGGTTTCACCTTCACAATACATGTGTGCCGTAATGCACTCCAGAGGCCAATGTATGTAACAGTGGAATATGGCCCAGTATTAATGAGTGTGGGGGTGTACCATGACTAACTTAGGCTGTTACGACATGTGTGGGTATCTGAGATAAGCTGCCTTAAGGTAACTGGATGTACTTTACCATACAATCCACCTTGGGTAAATGCAGGCCTACTGCCTCCTGCCATATGGGATGTTCTGTTAGTCAGTCAGATTGTGATGGTGTCAGGTATGCCTTGTTATGTAACAGATACATCCCATTGTGTCATCTGGGGTCTGTACCCCCTAGGGATTGTTTACAGAGTGTACATAGAGGCTGCTGACCTATACATCTGCATTACGTACTGTTGATTGTCTGGTATGCTGTGGCCCAGTCTGTCATTACTGATGTACTACTTGAAGATCTAGGCCTGGACAGCAACATACATCAATCTTTCCAGACTACTGTCTTAGTATAACCGTTTCACAGTTGCATTACACTGTTCATATGGATGTCAGTGTCTAAACAGCTATATGTCATGGCATATACAACTGTCATAGTACACAAATAAAGCTTTCACATTCATTTATGCACACCTGTGTGTGGTGTTATACCTTTGATATCTCTGTAGGTATATGTTGCAGGCTATGAATGTCATTTGTATGGGTGGCTCATACAGTTTCCAGTTGGTAAGGTGGTGACTGTAGGAATACTGGCTGCTCCATATTGTGTGCATGTACTATATATGTATATTACTGTAGAAATCTGTGTGTGTGTATGTGTAGTGATTTATATATATATATATATATGTGTGTGTGTATAGTTATATATATATATATATATATATATATATATATATATATATATATATATATATATATATGTATATATATATATCCTAGCTGTACCCGGCCACGTGTTGCTGTTGCTCAGTCTGGTTAAATGGAAAAGAAAGAAAAGAGAAAGTGCACATTTCTAATATGTTTAATTCACATTGCTTGTGGGTATACAATATTTTTTGTTGTGCAGATATAGAGATTGTCTCATTTGCTGACTCTAGAACACGCAACATATAATTGTCCTTGTGAGAAGCAATCCTTGTGTAGATCTAAACCGCACAATTCTTAAAATTGGCCCTGAGCTTTGTTGATGGTGATTGCAAACACCAATCAAATTGGGAATTGCAATCTCTTAAATTGAAATGGTATATCCGTTGGAATCATAGGAATGCGAGGAATGAGGACATCTTCACCTTTGAAAGGTCCTGTCAAGATTGTTGCTTCTATGACGTTGCTCATTAATTTTTTTACTGCAAGCCGTGTGCCGTTGCAAAGCTTTGGCTGGTTGATGTTTCGCAACATGATAATTGGCATGCTGATTTTCAATTGCAGTATGTGCGGTGGCATCCCTCGCAGATCGAGTGAATTCAAAAATTCTGTTGGATAATTAACCACTTCATCTGCTTCCACAACAGTGTCAAAGGACTTGTATGTGACTGCCTCGCTTTGAATGTTAGACTGAATAATATTGTTAAGTTCGTAGACGTCGTTGTTCTTGGCCACAAGAATAGCTCATTCAGTCAGCCAGTCGTGATTCTTATAATTGGTTTGACTATTGGGAAATGCTTTTTCAACCAATTCTTCTTTTGACATCACTAAATTGCAGAAGTTATGAGGCCATGAAATTCGTCCTGAGGTCACTTCAAACGTCACCTTTCCGTTCCCAATTTCCAGCAATTGATGTGAGAATATCTCAGCTGATCGATCGTTTTGCAGCTGGGCATGCACATTTCTAGTTAATTTTAACGTCTTTACATGTCACCACAAAATAGAGTATTTTAGGCAAACATTTATTTCATCCACTGGTGTCGATGGAGGAGAATGAAGCAGATCTGAAGCTGCAGAACATGATTGCCGTGCTCGCAACCATGCATCCTCAAGTCTGGCTGCACATCGCTCTGCTGCTTCCCCGGCATGTATTTGAGCCATTCTTTGGCTGTTAAGCTGGTTCACTGATGCCCGTTCCTCCTCAGTTTGATTTTCAATTACTCGTTGCACTGCTTCTGCTCCGCGAGTACGACTACCTAAGGCTGATCTTCTGTGAGGCATTACTTGGATGAACTAAAGCAGATCGATTGCACTGAAAAAGAAGTAAGAAAGTTATAACAAAAACATATAAAATTGCATATTTGTATACAAATATATAGAATCCATAGTAGGTATATAAAAACATGCGCGTATTCAAATGCAACATGTGACATCTGTATAATAATAGGTATATAAAAACGCGAGTATTCGAATGAAACATTGAGTGAAAATTTCAAAGCAATCGGTGAAGAACTTTCAGAGATTTAAGATTTTGAACAAACGAACATTTACATTTTTATTTATATAGATATACCTGTATCTGCATATATATGTCTGTGTATATGTATCCTAGGGATAGCCATGTCATGTCTGGTCCTGGTTATGGGATCTGCAACACTTGGTACTGTATTACAGGTGGGTCGTGCTTGGCTGGGGGGGGTATACCTATATCAGATGTATATTGAGTGGGGCCTCTCAACCCCATTACCGTTGCATGAGGGCATATATCTTCTCTTATGTCCCCATTGTTATCTACAGATGTATGTCCGTATATACCTATATATGTATACATATATATATATATATATATATATATATATATATATATATATATATATATATCTGATATATATATATATATATATATATATATATATATATATATATATATATATATGTATATATATAAAACCTGCCGTATATATTTAGCCATGTTGATCTGGACATATATATCTATAGATGTAGGCATTTACATGTTAATATGTTCATAAATATCTATAGATTTATTGATATATATATATATATATATATATATATATATATATATATATATATGAATATGTTGTACGTGTTTAGACATTAATATATTTACTCACACACATACATCTACATGTTGGAATACATTCTCTGTACTGTTGAATGACTGGGCTGGATGATATATTTGCGAATACATCAAGGATATGTATAACTGAGATGGCTTAGTGGTAAATCATCTTGGCTAGGGTTTGCAATGTCCTGGGTTTGATACTAGTAGAGGTTGGTTATGTTGTTGCTGTCAGAACATGAGCTGTTGGATACAGAGTGATTAAGTCACTTTAAAGCAGTTGTGAGTGTGTTTGCGCAGGAGTAAGCACTTTTAGCCAGTAATAAGTGGGTTTCAGCCTGTTTGCGCGGTGGTAAGGACTGCCTACACAGATTAAGCAATGTAGCAGCTAAATGAGTGTGAGAAACTGTAACCAGAAGTTAGCAGTGCTTACCGTCACACAAACCTGCTCACAACTGCTTAAAAGTGCCTTAATCACTCCATATCCAACGGTCCTTGTTCTGCCCAGCAACAAAATAAAAGGCCTCAGCAAGGCTCAGACCCAGGACCCTGCACGCCACAGCCATGTGATTTACCGCTAAGCCATGGCAGTTATACATACATTAAATGTTATCACAAAATAACATACAGCAAAAGAAGTCAACAGTACAGGGTATGTACATATACATGTAGATGTAATAGATATATGCATGTCCCGCTATGATATATATCTAGCTATATAAATATCTACATATGTATATATATATATATATATATATATATATATATATATATATATATATATATATATATCTGTCAATATATCTATATACAGCAATATATATATATATATATATATATATATATATATATATATATATATATTTATATACACACACACACACACACACACACACATATATATATATATATATATATATATCTATATATATGCGTGTGTGTATGACAGAAACAAAAATAATTGAAAGTATTGAAATGTAGTGGGACTGGATTTGATCAGAAGTGTGTCATATTAACACCTACAGTATTGATATGTGACCCTACTACGTCTATCAATGTTGCATAGCAATATATTTTTATTACCTATTTCATTTGACTAAGCTCAAGGTGTGTTCCTTGACCTCCACTCTTCTATTTTCCCTGGTGCACCCTCCCAGCACCAGCCATACAGTCATCTTGTTGTTATAGGTTCATAGGTTCATAGGTTTATACTAGGCTATCTGCCCTAAGGCATTTATAACCCTAGCCCAAAGTTTTTTGGCTTACGCCACCCCTTTTATAAAAAAATACTGTGCCCATTAGTTTGTTGTGCCTCTGTCCAGCAGTGACACAGAGATGATTCCCGGGGTAAACCTACGATCTCCTATCCACAGGTCAAGTTTTCTCTTGAACAGAGCCAGCAAGGTGCTCTGCCTCACATGGACCGGGATTTTATTCCACAGCATAGGGAGTCTCTGAGTGATAAATCTATCCCTCCAGCACGTCCTATTTATATCTGTGCTAAGGTTTAAGTCGCTTGCTCTAGTGGTTTTGGTGGATTTGGATTTTATGAGGTGGAGCATGTCCATTAATTCCGGGATGGACATGGCCTTGTATGTCAGGCACATGTCACCTCTGAGCAGACGGTATGCGACTGAATAGAGCTGGAGTTTCTTCAATCTGGCAGCATATGACAGATTTTGGAGTCCCTTTATCCTTTTGTTGAGGAACTTTTGGGGTCTCTCCAATTGCTGCAGATGTCGGGTGAGATACATCCCGAATGGGGCATTGTACTCGATCATTGGTCTGATAAGTGAAGAGTACAGGGGAACAATGACCTCACTAGATCTGGATGTGAATCCTTCATGATCAGGTGGGCAATGTAGAAGGTCTTTCTAACCACTTTAGCAACATGAGTGTCAAAAGAAAGGCCACTGTCAACCTGGGTCCCCAGGTCCCTGATAACCTCTTCTCTGCTTAGTGGATTGCCACCTATATGGTAGCTTGGGGTTACCTTGTTTTTCCCGAAGGGTATGACTATACATTTTTGGCGTTTAACTTCAGGCCATGGCTCTGGCACCAGCTATCTGTTTCCGTGAGTCCCTTCTGAAGGATATCCGTGTCCGATGCACTTTCCACTATGGCGCCCAGTTTGCAAGTCATCTGCAAACTTTGTCAGCCAAAGTCCTCCCATGTTGGCCTGTACTTCTGAGAAGTAGATGCCGAACAATAGGGGGCCAAGGACCGAGCCCTGTGGGGCACCACTTGTGACCGGCTTGGAGTCTGACTTAGCGCCAGCAACTCTAACCCTGTGGGTTCTGTCCTTAAGCCAGTTTGCAACCCATCTTGTGACATATGGGTTTACATTTAAGCTGGTAAGTTTTTCTACAATACCCGAGTGGGGTATTGTGTCGAAAGCCTTTGCAAAGTCAAGGTAGGCTGTATGGACTGCCTTTCCCTCATCAATGGCCTTGGTGACTGTTTTGAAGAAGTCGACCAAGTTCAAAAGGCATGATCTGCCCTTGACGAAGCCAAACTGGGTCGGGTCCAATGTCTGCAAGTCCCCTATATCTTTGTTTATGAGCTCCCTTATGATCCTCTCCATAGCTTTGCAGACTAGACTTGTTAAGCTTATGGGGCAGTAATTACCAGGGTCCGTAGAGGCACCGCCTTTGTGGAGTGGGACCACAGTTGCCGTACGCCATTCCTTGGGCATGTATCCTGTGGTAAGGCTGAGATTAAACTGCTGCCTTATGTGCGGGTTTAATTCCTCATTTAGCTCATGTAGCACACAGCTCGGGACACCATCCAGTCCCATTGATGCTGTGTTTTTAGCTTTAGAGAGAGCAGCTTTCACCTGCGCATTTGAGATGTCTGGGAGGCTACACTCCGCTGGGATAGTTATCTCTCCTTTAGGGGGGGAGAGGGGGGTGAAGTTTGCACTGAACCTGTCTGCCAGTATGTTAGCAATGTCTGTGGGTTCAGTGATTTTTGTATCATTTTATGCAACCACATTGTTACCCTCCCCATTACCCCTCACCCCCCCTTGCCCAACTACCTCCACAAGGCAGTCTGATTACAACCGATTCATCCTAACCTGACACGCTTTGATCCATAATGTCATGGCCATTGCTCCCCGCAAACCCCAATCCCCATGTGCACATTAACCATCCATCCTCTGGGTGCTAGGGCAGACCCTTCCCACCTCTGCACATTGACCTCTCTCCAGTGCTAGGGACCCAACATGTATGTTGCCTTGACCCAAGCATATTCAGGCTTCCCTACAGCCTACTCCATGTTACACACATACAATCTCCACCTTTGAGATAAGAGTCAACCCAGAGAATCCATTTGTATTTGTTGGCATTCACAATTGGGACGAACCTGTCTTGGTTTCATGAGTAGATGTAGTGAGTCCACAGTATTCAGCCCACTGGTAGTATCCAGCCACCAGTCTGAGAAGCAGTGATATGTTCCCGCCCATACCCAGCCGCATTTCCCAGTTCCACTTCACTGACGATCCAGCTTTGATCTTCCTAGTATGTTGCACGCCCCCTCAATGTTCACTCAGCTGTTTTCCTGTTGTCTTCCAGGTATACGAGGTGCACACAACTGCATTTGACACGTGACTCATAACAGGTTAGGTTCCAGGTATACATGATGGACACATCCCCTGTATACACATGACACTACACGTTTCTCTCTGTTTTACCTTTGTAATGATAATGAAGATGCACACATCCCCTGTATACACATGACACTACACGTTTCTCTCTGTTTTACCTTTGTAATGATAATGAAGATGCACACAGCACCTTGCAGGACTACAGGGCTGGCTTTATCATTGGACAGGAACTGTGTACCTAATTTAAATAAAGAGCTCGGAATATGGCAGGTAAACAATGTTTAAATGGTTACTTGTATTAATGACATGTCTTTCTGAATAAGTCTTGATATTAAAAAAGACAAAAGCGCTAGATAATACATGAGTTGCAGTTGTTTTCCTATTAATGCCTTTTGAATGCTTTCCTGTCCCGAAGTTCGTTCTTAGTGATATACAGATATATATCTATAGATATAATAGAGCACATAACAAATGCATATATGACCACAGGCACTATTAATGGGGGTGAGTGGTCTCAAGCAACATACAGCTGACATGTATCAGTATCCTACCCCACCCAGCCACACAGGTCTGTCATGGAATACAATAGCAAGCGGTGCAAATCCCGTTACCAGGACCTGACACTTCATGGCCACAACATATTAAGAGTAAGCCATGCCACCTGTATGATGTGAGGATGCTATCAATAACATATACAGTACAGTCGGGCTACTATAGTGAATGTACAATGTGGAAGCAATAAAACATTCCTAAGATACATATACACAGACACAGGTATGCAGATACATATATATGTCTAAACATATATATATATATATATATATATATATATATATATATATATATATATATATATATATATATATATATATATATATACATGTATGCTATATATATATAGACATATGCAACTACATATACACAGACACAGGTATGTCTAGGGAGATGCATTATTAGAGGGTGCACACTACAATGAACAGCCAGTATCCCTACAGTTGCAACATCATCAGATGGACAGTGTATGAGTCACACATATAAAAGACAATTGTTGCCTGAAACATATACCCACAGCGGAGTACAAGGATGTGACACAACACACAGGTTTGGATACGTTTTAAAGGTTTATTTCTGTAGTAATACATTTGTTTATGCCATGTCATATAGCTGTTAGACATTGAAATACATACAAAGAGATGAATGAAACCCTCATACAGATTATTTATTACAGTAATCAGAAAGTATAACATGCATTGGTGTCAAGGCCAAGACCTTCAAGTAGTACAACAGGAAAAACAGACTAGGTGACAGGATACCAATCAATAAACAGTAAGTAATGCAGACATACAGGCCAGCGGCCTCTAACTACACTCTGTACTCAATACCAAGGTGGAAAAGACCGAGGTTGATGGGACATATCTGTTACATAACAATGCATAACTGAAATCATCACAATTGCACTGACAAACAGAACAGGCTGTATGGCAGTAATCAGTAGGTCAGCAAAGTTCACAAGGTGAAATGTATGGTAAGCCAGCTTACTGCTAATATACCTCCCATATTGTAACACCATAGGTTAATGATGGTGCTCCCACCCCCATAGACTGACTTACAGGAGCATATAACAATGTTACATACACTGACCTCTACACTGCAGAGGGGCACACGTGTTGTGCAGATGAAGCCCACATATATATAGTGCATATGTCCTGTACACCATTATTCACTGACATCATACCTGATAACAAGCCAGTCAGATAACAGACTGCTGAACATGCTGTGTATAGTAATGGCTTTTACTGAGGACATGACTTGGACAGTCTATGGTTGGGTGTACAGTACTGTTGTCTGTGTACATAGGGCAGGAGTCTGTAACCCCAGGAGTCATGTCTGTCCCGTCAACCACCACAGTAAAGTCACTGGGAACCACAGCAGCTAATTGACCCCTAATATGAAGATTACACAGCATATAAGGTTTCAAATATTGTTATACTATATATATATATATATATATATATATATATATATATATATATATATATATATATATATGACAAAACTAGTTGTATCAGAGCAATACCTAACATCCATCCATGATTGTGCTCCTGTGTTGGCCCTGGTTGATCTCTGTGTGTGTTTGTGTGTGGGTGGTGCATTACAGTGTCCATTAATCCACAGAGGTACAGGCAGCCACTACAGCAGGCTGTTAGAGCTGCATGTAACTCCAGAGCTGCAGGTTGCGGACCCCTGAGGAATTTGAAGACAATCTGTGTATTGTGCATATGTACCTTGGGCAGTGCACAGACTGCTGTAGATGCAATTGTTTTTTGTCCTGTACTATGTGATGTTACATGCTGCCCCATTGTATGGTACCCTATTTGCTCACATGTCTGTAGGACCAGGCACATGTATCCCATACCACAGACAGCCAATGGACCTCACTGTGCCATGACCAGTGTATGTACGGTTACTGTGTGAGTGGTATATATGAGGATGGTGTTTACCAGCTGGTCATTATACTGTCATATTAAGCTTGTGTAATCACATACCCTGTTGGGGAATATGACTGCAGAACATTCTACTGCTGATATGTACACCTACAACACAACTGTATAACATTGTAGAGACCGCAATCAAGCAGTGTACCTAACAGCTGTAATGCATCATTACCTGATGACTACACTACCTGACAAATGTGCCTCACACCCTACCCACTACAACATGTTACACTGCAGTACTGTGCTACACTGTTGTATAGTCACTGTGTGCATCAGAACCATATCAGCCTGTCCCTGCATCAATGTTATGGATGACAGGGATGGGGCACAGGTATCATCATATGCACAAGGTGTGGTGTTGGTTTGCCAAAGGCCAAGGGTGGCCCATACATTTGACACCATGTGTGTGAGTGAGAGGTGTACTCCGGGCAGCTGGCCAAGGTGATATGGTGTGTGTAGGTATGAGGTTGCCCTAGGTGTGTTTTTGAGAGGGTGTAGGTATGCATGCACACAGTTCTGCCATGTGGCTGCCCTACACAGGTGTTTATGGACAGCTGCAGGCCATACCTGGCAGGATGTGCAGTTCAATGCCTCTGGCCACAGACACGTGGACTGCACCTGCCAGGTGTTCCACGGGCACGTCCAGCTACAGCCCTTGATGTGCTACTGTGAATGACATTTGTCCAATGGTACCAGGCCCCTGCTGGGACTGGCCAGCACCACGTGCACTTGGCCTGCTGTGGTGTGGTGTGGACAGCACACCCCCTGCACTGCTGGGGTGCTACTACCACTACAGGAGCCCCTTGGTGTCCTGCCATGTCCACATTGAGTACCAACTGGTGGGGTTGCTGCCCTATGTCCACGCGGACGTCGCACCCCTCCCACCAGATGTTCTAGCCTGGACAGACCATGGTCAATGAGGGCCATCATCTCACCAGACCATCTATCTACCCATGAACTCAGTTACTCCACAGATGGCACTAGCAAGTTCATGGGTGTTGTCATTTGATGATGTGAGAGCAGCCCTCTGCAGCCTGAGGGCCTGTCTGTGGTAACATTCTGTACGTGCCTGTGCCACCATGACAACCTGAAACATTCATCTGGTGGTAGCACCTATGTTGCCTCTGGCAGGGGCATGATGTCCAATTGCCCTACCATGAGCACCCTGGGACATCTGCCTATGTGGTGCCCTGCTGGACAACTGGCTATGCCTGCTGTGACAGGACACAGCAGGCATGGTCACCACACTTTCCTGTGCACTTGCACCATGGCCACTGGTGATGGGGTCTGTATAGGCACTGAAACTGTGTGAGGGGGTGTGGTAGTTAAAACTGGGGTATCAAATGTCTGCACAGTGTTGTCCCCTGCCAATCCAACCTGTGCCTCACCATTAGTATCATCATCATCATCATCATCATCATCATCATCATTAGCTTGACAAGCCTTATCTGCAAAGCCATGGAGAGGATCATAATGGAACTCATAAATAAAGACATAGGGAACTTGCAGACTTTGGATCCAACCCAGTTTGGCTGTGTCAAAGGCAGATCCTACCTCTTAAACTTGGTTGACTTTTTCGAGACAGTCACCAAGGCCATTGATGAGGGAAAGGCAGTCTATACAGCCTACCTCGACCTGGCAAAGGCCTTCGACACAATACCCCACTCAGGTATCATCGAAAAACTCATCAGCTTGAATGTAAACCCATACATCACAAGATGGGTTGCAAACTGGCTAAGTGACAGAACCCACAGGGTCAGAGTTGCTGGAGCCATGTCAGACTCAAAGCCTGTCACAAGTGGTGTCCCACAGGGCTCAGTCCTGGGTCCACTCTTGTTCGGCATCTACTTTTCTGAAGTACAAGCAAACACAGGAGGGTTATGGCTGACAAAGTTTGCAGATGACTGCAAACTGGGCGCCATAGTCGAAAACACATCTGACACAGATATCCTCCAGAAGGGCCTCACAGAACTGGATAACTGGTGCCAGAGCCATGGCCTGAAGTTAAACGCCAAAAAATGCATAGTCATACCCTTCGGGAAAAACAAGGTTACCCCTAGCTACCATATAGGTGGCAATCCACTGAGCACAGAAAAAGTCATCAGAGATCTGGGGACCCAGGTTGACAGTAGCCTTTCGTTTGACATTCATGTTGCTAAAGTAGTTAGGAAAACCTTCTATATCACCCAACTGATCATGAAGGGATTCACATCTAGATCAAGGGAGGTCATCATCCCCCTGTACTCATCACTCATTAGACCTATGATTGAGTACAATGCCCCATTGGAATGTATCTGACCAGACACCTGCTGCAGCTTGAAAGGCCCCAAAAGTTCCTCACCAAAAGGATAAAGGTCTCAAAAATATGTCTTATGCTGCCCGACTGAAAGAACTCCAGCTCTATTCAGTCTCATACCGCTTGCTCAGAGGTGACCTGTGCCTGACATATAAGGCCATGTCAAACCCAGATTTGATGAATATGCTTCACCTCAAAAAATCTAGATCCCTCAGAACCACAAGGGCGGGAGACTTAAACCTTGACACTGTTATAAATAGAACGTGCTGGAGGGACAGATTCATCACCCAGAGACTCCCTATGCTGTGGAACAAAATCCCGGTACATGTGAGGCAGAGCACCTCTCTGGCCTTGTTCAAGAGGAATCTTGACCAATGGATGGGAGATTGCAGATATACCCCAGGGATTACTTCAGTGTCACTGCTCGACAGAGGCACAGCAAAATGACAGGCATAGTTTTTATTCAAACTAAAGGGGTGGCGAAAGCCACATAACTATGGGCTAGGCTTATAAATGCCCTTGGGCAGATAGCCTAGTATGAACCTATGAACCTATCATCATCATCATCATTGGTGTCTGTATGGACACCTATATCAGACCGGTGGCAGGAGGGAATGTGACCCACCTCACCACCTGTGGGGGAGAACAATAAACGAACTTTACAACCTGTACATCATAGTCTAACAGTATATATACACACACACACACACACACACACACACACACACACACACACACACACACACGCACACACACACACACACACCCCACACACCCCACACACACACACACACACACACACACACACACACACACACACACACACACACACACACACACACACACACACACACACACACACCTGCATTATACCTACCTGTCAATGGCTTTACAGTCAGTCCCACTTGTATGCCCATGTGTTACCCCACCCTGTGTCACACTTGCTAACATGCACACATTGATACAACTCATTAATATCACAGTCCTATGAATGGCCACACAAGCAGACACAACACAAGCCCTGTTTCTACATTACCTGCTTAACCTGTGTGTGGTGGATTTATATGGCCTCACTGCTGTAATTTGGTATGCACCCTCTGTATGGCTGGAAATGATGTGCATGGCCCCTATATGTGTGGGGTACTATGTTGCATCCATAATATCTCCCACTGGTCTGTCATGAGGATGTAAAGCTCAGTACATACCTGATATGCTGCTCCGTCAGCCCATCATGTGACAACTGTAATATTTGGATACACTCCCTGGTTTTGACTAGTGCTTCCACAATGCATCTGTAGAGCTGCATACGTGGGTTGTTGGTGACCTCTCTGCTGACTACAATATTAAGTGTGTACATGGAGTCTACCTTCCCTCTGGATGCCTGTGCCATGCTACAGACCATATTATACTATTTGCTATCCTGTGACTACACACATGAGAGGTATTCCTGATGTGTAATGCGGCAGTCCAAATCCATGTCCTGCATGGTCATAATGGGAGGTACAGCCATTTGAACACACCACAATCACACATGCATACATGGCCACACACACAAACCCACACATGCACACATGCATCCCACATGCATCTACCTCCCTCACGTTCAACAGACTAACCCTGCATGCAACCTAAATAACCACCAAGAGAAACACACACACATACAGGCAAGGTTGTACATTGATCGTACACACAGTCACCCTATTACCCATCCACCAACATGCAGAACATATTGTACAGAACAACATGCAGTTCAGCTATAGGAAATCCATGCTAACAACAGTATACATGTATGTGTGATGCTTGTACTGTGTCACTACGTGATGCCCCTTCCCCTGGATACCACTGCACCCATGCACACAGTATTGCTGTGCACCTGTTCTGCACCCTGCCATGTACTGTTTGCCACAACTCACAGGTGTACAACCCATTGTGGAATGTGTAGTACTGTGTCAGTTATGTCAGTTATGCCAGCTTTACTTCTTACAGCCCCTATGTTTTTCAGCAGCACATACCTGGGATGATATGTGACAGTTGTCATTGGTGAATGCCTGATGCCTGATGTACAGCTGTCAACATAAACAAATCATGTATGACCACTGCAGTAGTCTTACACTGAGAACCATCAGTGCATACCATGGCTATGGGGGGTGTACACACCTTTATGTATTTCACACAGACAACCATGATCTGCCATGGGATCACATCACTGCATATCTTAGCAGTACATGGGCCTGGTATGTCACATATGTCCTGTCCTTTCACATACAGTGTCTACAGATGGTGTTAGGTATGCATTTGCTGACCACAATGCATACACATCATGTGGCATATGTGTGCACACCCCTATCATGATGGTTTATCACACCTCTTGTTGTGTGTACTACAGCAGTCATTGCTCCTGGCAGGGGTATACCAGTGTGTGCCATGTGCATTTGCCAGTGTATGTTCAGTTTGCCCCACACATGTCCCCTTATTCTGCATGATTGAGAGGTCTACTTATGTACACATCCCATGGTGTTCACACACTGTCATCACTATTGCTGTGTGTGTAGGGTTACAGCTGCCACAGGTCCTGACCCTGACTATGTACAGAGAGAGGCATTCCTACCATCCTTAGTTTCCCAGCTGCAGTATGCTGGTGTGTTATGCTGTGACCCCCCCCTTATGCTCTTATGCAGATGCATGACAAGCAAGTCCTACACGTGTGTCACTTTGCAGTGTCCCATACACTAAACACCACATGCTGCTGCCTAGACCCAAATGATAACGTGGAGCACTGTAATGCCTTATGCCATAGTGCAACTCTGAAGCAGTTGCCATTGTCCTACAGGTATATACACTGCTGTTGCACTGTATATGGGTGTTGTTCAGAACATGTCATTACAGTTGGCCATGTCTACCACAAGTAAGTTACTCCCTGTGTATACATTCCGCAATGATAGGATGTTAGCATGCAGCTGTCTGACTACCCTTCCAATACCCCTGTCATGCTCTCCCCTGTGAAACAGTGCATTTCACAGCAACAATACATGCACATGTACAGCATGCATTCAGGGTAGGTGTGTTATATGTGTGCATGGCATATATCATCACCATTACATACATGTTGTGTCAGCAAGCATCTACATAAAACATACTCACCAGCCACAGGCTGCTGCCTTGTTGTTAACCCAGAGGGACCTACATAAGAGGGTGAGAGAAGAAAGGTAAGTGGCCACACCTGTGGCAGTGCTACAGGCTGGGTGCAGTATTACCATACATCAATGGTACATTCCCACAATACTACCAAATCTTTACATCTGTTTATCACTACACTGCAGCAACACAATATATCTATGACATGTCAGATATGCATGTTCTACCTGTACCAATGGGGATGTTTGCACAACAGTGGTCTACTGATGTGCTCTGTGTCCTTACGTGCACGCTCCTCGGCCATTGTGTAGGTGACACCCTCCTCCACGATTTACGGTAGTTGTAGACTGTTGGGATGGGCAGGTTCCACGAGGCTGGCCAGAAGCTCCTTCACACGTGTCAAGGATGGATGGCATGCCCCCCCCCCGTGGCAAGGTGATCCTCCCGGACTTCAGCAGCACAGCACCGGACATGGCAAAGCAGGTCACTGCAATGATGCCGGGCCTGCTCATATGTGCGAATGTGATGTCCGACATCATTGACCCTATCGAGTATGTAATTCCACAGGGCAGTCTGCTCCTGCAGCTCATGTGTATGCCTGCCAAACAGCACAGGATAGTGCTGGATCATGTATGTGAACAATATCTCGTTTTCTTCATTTGAGAATGCAGGAAAATGTACATGTGCCATAGGGTCTGTAAGACATAAAGATGTACACAGGTCTGAGCAACTCATACAGCAAGGTTACTACAGTTCTTAATACACATCTCTGTCATCCCTCCCACCATATCAGCTTCAAATGACTGCACACACAACTCATTAGCTATGGCTATGGCTTAACTAGCATTTGGACAGATATTGTATTTTACCACACCTTCTGCTATATGATTGTGTCCATGTCCCCTGTGTGGATGCTATCACTGTTGGCCTTTTACACACTATTCACCTGCATGCCATTGTCAGGGCTACTATGGCTACATGTATACCAGTGGTATGGCTGATCTGTGAATGCTGCACATCTGTCAGTCTGTGTTATTGGGGATATCTGTGCATGGTGTTTGAGATGTATCAGGGTTGTGTAGACTATTACTACCACCATATGTTATATAACAGTGACACAATAACATGTATATATTCTATTGGTCAGCAGATCCATCTCTTCACAACCATCTGCCCATGATACCTAGCCACATCACATGCGTGTCCCAACATGAGGCCTCCTCATGTACTGTTACAGCAATACTAGCAAGTGGAAACTCCCAGGGCATGTTGCCCCCCCCCCCACTCAGGGCACACAGAAATGTTCCTGTCCCCTGGTCTCAGGTCTAAGGTCTGTGCCATACCAGCTTCTACAGATGCATGTGGGATGTACTACATCAGTCCAAAGGACACAGTACACATTCACAGGGCCAACATGCTCGTCCTGATCAGCCTCCAGACCAGGCACCTTAAGGACATGGACTGCTGTTGTAAGTAGCATTGGGTGGGAGGCTTGTTCCCATTGTGGCTATTTTGGGGCCCATGGGGTGTTCACATCACAGAACACACACACACCATTCATGGTGTTTATCCACCACATGTGACACATACCACCGCTGTAGACTGTCCTCTACCACACCTGACCACCTCCACGTGTGTAGCTGCCGTATTTCCCCATATTCCCATTGCATACTTCACAGATGGGGGTTATGTGGTGCCAACAAGGGAATAACATATGACATACCCCTCCATGGTGCACACACTGCCAGCTGTAGATATCTGTGTGTATTGCTATGTGTAATGCTGCCTCCCACATAACACACATCACAGTGTTAGTAAAATAGGGGACATGTCTGTACAGACATATATGTTTGTGTGTGTGTTTGTGTTTATGTAGACATGTGCATATAGGTATAGTTATATATCTATATATGTGTAAATATATGTGATGTATATATGTGCGCCTATATATGTATACACATGGGTATATATATATATATATATATATATATATATATATATATATATATATATATATATATATATATATATATATGCTGATGTAAATACATATCTTTATATTTTACATACGTGACATATGTACACATATGCATACCTTTATGTGGGGTACATTCAGACATCAGCTCCACAATACCACTACACCTTCTTGCACAGCTGCAGTGTTCTGCCTTGCTCCAACACAGACAGGTGCCACATATGCAGTTGGCCTGACATTAGTGGCATATATGTAGATGCCTATTGCAGGTAAGTGTGTTACACACCTATGACACCCCGGCATGCTACGATACAGATTCACCTGAGTATCTTGCAACTGATGGCCTGTGTTTGCCACTTGGCCATCATAATATGACTGTTTGTAAGCTTCTGAGTGTCCAGGCCTCTCTATGATGGATGGACGCCATCTAGCTTACATTTGTTTCATAGAACTAGCCAGTTTTTCAGTTGCAACACTCAAGTCTGTTTTCTTGAGCTCAGCAGTTGTTCACAGCTCGATGTAAGTGCTAATTAAGCTACTAATTACTACAGCACTCAACTTTCCTCACTTGTCTTGATGGACACAGTTTTTAGTACTTAATAAATAGGCACATATCCAGGCATGTGTAAGGGTCACGTCCCAGTGTTTTCTCCTGTCTAGCTGCTGCATCTGGCCATCTTGGGGCAATGCAGCTATTGACTCACGTGCACAGATAACCCTGTCTTCCTACCACCCAAAAATACAGCATGTGAGAGATGCAGTTATATAACCAAACTGGAATCAAAGCTCTCCACCAAAGACTGGACTAGACAGTCAAGAGGAGTAGGTGAACACTTGCACCACACCACACTCATCACATAGTCCCTGAAAACCTACACCACCAAAACACACACATAGAAACACAAACACATACCTACATTCAAGTAGGCTCTCAGTAAACACCTGCCCAAGAAACATGGACCTCCAAAACAGAAACGCAAGCAACCTCCACCCCCCAACACAACCCAAATGACACATAGCCCACAAAGCTAGTGTGCCACTCATCTACAGCACATAAGGCATAACAACAAACCCAACACTCTAGTCATAGCTGACTCTATAGTCAGGCACACTGATGTTCCACTCACCAGGCTACACAAGGAGAAAGTTACTATAAGCTGTCTGTATGGTGCCAGGAACCAACACATTATGCATGCACTCAGGTCACTCCACAACAAGTACAACTATGACTCTGTAATTCTCCATGTGTGTGTGAATGACCTGGACCATACCTCCCTGGACTACATGATAAGGGACATGGAGGAGCTGTCCAATCTTGTAGCCCAGGCAGGTATGACACTAGCCCTGTGTAACATCTTGCCATCACCCAGAATTATGCCATGGTACAATGACAAAATGATTAATGTCAACAATTGGTTAAGCTTCTTGTGTCATTCTAAGGGGATCCAGTATCTGTCTGCCTGGAATATCATGATGGACAAACCACAATGTTTTGCCAGAGATGGCCTGCACCTGTCGCTCCTGAGATTCCCGGTACTGGCTAAGGCTGTCAACACCTCTATAGTGCCTTTCTTAGGCAGGGTTTGAATGACAAATTCACCACCATAACAGGTACAAGCAAGCAAAATCTGAGGGTATTGCTACTCAATGCTAGTAGTCTACACCTCAAAATGCACTCACTCGAGGCACTCCTTAGAATGGAGAACATTGACATCTGTGCAGTGACAGAGACCTGGTTCAAGGATCCAGAGAGTACCCCTGCATTACCAGGCTCTAATTCATACCACACTTTTCGGCCACCTAACCTGGACCATAACACTCAAGGCAGAGGTGTGTCCATATTCATTGAGGATATCCACACCTCCAGACTAGTTGCTCAGCATAATACATCCGAGATTATCCAAGTGCAACTATATCTGGGCAAGGCCCCAATCCAAATTGTAGCTTGCTACAGATCACCCACCATGCCCCAGGATTTCCACTCCTCATTTCTTGATACAGTGGGAAATATTAGGGTACAACCTAACACCCTCATAATGGGCGATTTCACGTACCCCACCATTAACTCTGAAAATTTGTCATGTACCAAACCTTGTGCTCAACGTTTTCTGGAATTCATCAATTCCAATGCCTTGGATCAACTTAGCCACACCCACACCAGGGGCAGCTATATCCTACACCTGGTCATTACTAACATGCTAAACTGGTACTCCACACCACAGGTCAATTCCTCGTTGGTCAGATCTGAACACAAGCCCCCAACCCCCATTAAGGAATCCACCATTAATACTGTCTCCAAAGCCAACTTCACACTTCATAAAACAAATGTGGAAAGCTGCACAACACCCATGCTGACAGACAATAGAAGTATGACTGCTGAATCCTACACAAATGCACTTTATAAGCACGTACATAAATGCATGGATCATGCAATCCCTAACAGAACAAAGATGCTATCCTCCAATGAAATGGAAGCCAACCTGGTGGTTCCCTGCCATAAACAAACTCTACAACAGAAGAAATACACTGTTGCAAAACAGAGTAAATCCCCATGATTGGAGGAAGTCCCTGGTCAACCTCAGTAAGAAGCTTGGATCCCTCATAGGGTCCTCCAAAGCTAGCTATGTAAACAAAATTGCCACTGAATCTGAGGACAAAGCATTCTATAGCTATGTCAAGACTCTCAACATCAACACTCACATCTGCTCTGTCTTATAGCACACTTGCACTAAACGTACAGAACTCACTGATATTGCTAACATCCTGGCAGATAGGTTCAGTGCTGCCTTTACCCCCCCCCCTCTCATACCCTAGGGGGACCATCTCTATACTGGAAGAATGCAAATTTCTTGTACTCACGGCTGCACAGGGAGGCACACTCTCCAAAGGCAAGAACACAACATCCATGGTACCTGACAACATCCCAGGCTGCATTCTACTTGAACTACAAAACAAACTGGCACACCACCTAAGCACCATGTTCAATCATAGGCTCATCTCAGGCTATCTGCCCACTGAATGGTGCAGAGCAATGATTATACCACTCCACAAAGGGAAAGCCACCACAGACCACAGGACCTACCACCCCATTAGCCTGATGAGCATGGTCTGCAAGGCTATGGAACGTATCGTCATGGAACCTATACACAATGACATTCTTAATCTCCAAACTCTGGACCTCACCCAGTTTGGGTTGGTAAGAGGCAGATCGTGTCTCATACACCTGATAGGCTTCTTGGAAGTGGTCAACAAAGCTGTATATGAGGGTAAAGTGGTTCACACAGCCTATCTTGATCTCATCATGCCATTCGACATGATCCCTCACTTTGTAATTTTATAGAAACCTGCTAAACTAGGTATGCATCCATATGTGACAAGACGGGTTGCCAACTGGCTCACTGACAGGCACCACACTGTGAAGGTAGCAGACTCCAAGCTCAACATCAGACCAGTAACAAGTGGAGTACCACAGGGTTCAGTGCTGGGTCCTCTCCTGTTTGGTATCTACTTCTCTGACATACATGCTAACATAGAACATCTTTGGCTAATGAAGTTCGCAGATGACTGCAAATAGGAGCCATACTCAACACTCCAGACAATAAGGACATCCTACAAAAGGGCCTCGCTGGGACAGATGGCTGATGGCTAAGCTGTGAGCTGAAGCTGAAGGCCAGCAAGTGCATTGTCATCCCTTTTGGTGAAAACTCTGTAACCATGAACTAACACATAGGCAGTAGTCAACCTAACACCAAAATTGTGATAAGAGACCTTTGGACACAGGTGGATCGTAGTCTATCCTTTGGTAATGACATTGCCAAAGTAGTCAGGGAATTCTTCTATGTGGCACACGTCATCACAAAGGGTTTCTCATCCAGGGAAAATAGGCCATTGTTCCACTCTAGTCGTCACTCAATAGACCCATTATAGAGTACAACGCCCCTATTGGTATGCACCTCACAAGCCATGTACAACAGCTGGAACAGCCACACAACTACCTCACATAGAGGATTACCAACCTCAAACAGATGCCCTACACACACCGCATCATTAAACTGCAGATTTACTCTGTCGCATATCGCCTACTCAGAGACGATTGCTACCTAACATATACGGCTATGTCATACCCAGTGCTTTTGGACACTCTCCACTTAAAGTTATCCCAATCCCTCTGAGCTGCACGCTGTATGGACCTACACCTTGTCACCACAATAAACAACACATGCTGGAGGGACACATTCCAGTCCCGGATACTTCCCATACTGTGGAACTAACTACCTATCTATATCAAACAATGCTCCTCAGTAGCACTCTTCCAGTCAAATCTGGATGGTTGGCAGGGAGATAGGGATTTCACACCAGGGATAAGTTCTGTGGATCTGCTCAACAGTGGCACAGGAGATTAAAGTTCTTGGGTGGCAACAGCCAGGGTAACTATTGGCTAGGCTTCTACAAGCCCTAGGGCCAATAGCCTAGTACCTACCTTCAAAGCTATGCACCTATGATGGCATTACGTCTGCCACCAGCTATTGGCCATGTAATATACATACTTCCAATTGCACAACACACACTATGATGGCTTACATCCTATCTGTCAGTGCTGACCTGCACAGTTAAGGGCTATGGCCCACTACTCACAGGGACAGACACTTTTGTCCGTCACAGTTGTTCAGTTGAACATCATCATAACAACACATGATGGCACATACAGGTATTTCAAACTTATCTATCCCATTATGATGGACCAGGTACTATATTCTATTACATGTATATGTACTTCACATACCTCTTGTTGGACAGATGTCTAGTTGAATAGCAGCTGGCTAACTGGCTGTGACTTACGCTTGTAGTTTGCAGAGCTTTTTTTTTGGTTCTGGTTCTGGTTCTATCTCTCTCTCTCCTTCTCTCTCCAGTAAATGGATTGAGCTGCTTTGAATGGATTGCATCCTGGCTTTAGTAGGTGATGCACATGATCAGGTGATGGCCTCGGCACCAATCCGTGTCCTCCACTTGCTAACTGCATGCAGCTTGCTGTGTAGTACTTCCAATTACCACTGTCATGGCAACCAGCTACTATATATCCCTACATCATGTGGACATGGTCACTTTACCTTTCCTGTATGATGGACATCCTCCTGTGTGTGGGCATCAGTGTTACATAAGGCAGGTAGCAATATCTCTTAAAGGAGAACCAGCATACTCAGGCCAGCTACATATTTTTAGGCATTTCCAGAACTACAGACAGAGTGTGAGTAGAGTTGCATTATCATTTGTATAGTACTGGTGTTACAGGGTGTGTGTGTACATATTAGTCTCCCATGGAATGCAGTCTGTCTGCATAGCTCTCAACTGTGAGCCTATCCTATTGGTAGCCAGAGCTGTGCCTATCATGCTTCGTCTGTCCACCAGAAAGGTCATGTGTCAGATATTTTACTGGCAGCATGTGTGTGTGTTGAGTGCTATCAGTACAAGGCTACATCCATTGAACTTTCTAAAATAAATCCCCTGACTAAGGGTATGTTGCAGACTATTCTGTAACACCAGCGACTTGCTGAGTGCATGGCAACAGTTGTCCAGATATAGGCCTGTGTTTCAGTCTCTGTCCTACACCTACATACCAAGTTTGTGTGGGTATCAGAGGTGAGCTGACTTAAGGTATCTGGATGTACAGTACCATACACTTCACCTATATTTGTATTATGTACATTAAGTGGGTTGATGCAGGCCTACTGCCTCCTACCATACAGAGTGTTCTGTTTGTCAGTGGGCTTGTGATGGTGTTGGTTATGGCTTATATAACTGTTACATCCCATTTGGTCAACTAATATCTTTACCACCTACTGTACATGGGCTGCTGAACTGTAAACCTGCATTACTTACTGTTCATTGTTTGATATCCTGGAGCCCAGTCTGTCTTTACTATTGTCACATCTGCAGGGCTAGGCATGAACAGCAAAGGATGTGGTCCTTTCCAGAATACTGTATTAGTATACCTGTTTCACATTTGCATTACCCTGTTTATATGGATGTCAGAGTCTGAACAGCTATATGACATGGCATCTAGAACTGTTATTGTACACAAATAAAGGTGTTCCATTCATACAAACCTGTGTGTGGTGTTTTTTCCTATAACATCTCTGTGGGTATATGTTTCAGGTGACAATTGTCATTTGTATAGGTGGCCCATACAGTGTCCAGGTGTTCAGGTGTTAACTGTAGGCATAGTGGCTGCTCCATATTGTGTGCACCTTCTACATATGTATCTTAATGTACATATCTCTGAGTGTGTATGTGTAGTCACGTGTATATCTATATGTACAAAAAAATAAATAAATGTATATATATATATATATATATATATATATATATATATATATATATATATATATATATATATATATATATATATATAAAACTATATTGTATCTGCATATATGTGTCTGTGTATATTTATCCTGGTGCTGTTGATGGCTTCCACATTTCCACATTTTACATTTCTTATGGGTGCCAGACTAGCATTTCCAGCCTGACATCGTATATATATATATATATATATATATATATATATATATATATATATATATATATATATGTATGTATATAGCTACATATAGAGATATCTAAGGATATGAGTTAGATGTAGGCATTTGCATGTATATATTTGGCTGTTCCCGTTAGGGGTCGCCACAGCAGATCATTTGTTTCCATTTCTTCCTGTCCTCTGCATCATGCTCTTTCACACCAATCGCCTGCATGTCCTCTCTCACCACATCCATAAACCTCATCTTAGGCCTTCTTCTTTTCCTCTTACCTGGCAGCTCCATCCTTAGCATCCTTTTCCCAAAATACCCAGCATCCCACCTCAGCACATGTCCAAACCAACACAATCTCACCACTCTTGCTTTGTTTCCAAACTGTCCAACCTGAGCTGACCCTCTAATATACTGATTCCTAATCCTGTCCATCCTATTCACACCCAGTGCAAATCTTAACATCTTTATCTCTGCCACATCCAGCTCTGACTCCTGCCTTTTCAACAATACTACCGTCTCCAACCCATATAACATAGCTGGTCTCACTACACTCTTGTACACCTTCCCTTTCACTCTTATTGGTACCCGTCTGTCACAAATCACTGCTGACACTCTTCTCCACCCATTCCACCGTGCCTGTATTCTCTTCTTCACCTCTCTTCCACACTCACCATTACTCTGTACTGTTGATCCCAAGTACTTAAACTCATTCACCTTTACCAACTCTACTCCCTGCATCCTCACCATTCCTCTACCCTCCCTCTCATTTACACACATATATTCTGTTTTAGCCCTGCTGACCTTCATTCCTCTCCTCTCTAAAGCATAGCTCCATCTCTCCAGGGTCTCCTCAACCTGGTCCCTACTCTCACTACATATCACAATGTCATCTGCAAACATCATAGTTCAAGGGGCCTCCTGTCTAATCTCATCTGTCAACCTGTCCATCACCACTACAAATAAGAAAGGGCTCAGAGCTGATCCTTGATGTAATCCCACCTACACCTTAAACGTATCTGTCACTCCCACCGCAGTCCTCATCAATGTCACACTACCCTTGTACATATCCTGTACCACTCTTACATACTTCTCTGCCACTCCTGACTTCCTCATACAATACCACAACTCCTCTCTAGGCACTCTGTCATATGCTTTCTCTAAGTCCACAAAGACACAATGCAAATCCTTCTGACCTTCTCTGTATTTCTCCAACAACACTCTCAGAGCAAATATTGCATCTGTAGTGCTCTTTCCTGGCATGAAACCATACTGCTGATCACTAATCATCACCTCCCTTCTTAACCTAGCTTCCACTACTCTTTCCCATAACTTCAAGCTGTGACTGATCAATTTTATCCCTCTGTAGTTACTGCAGCTCTGCACATCACCCTTATTCTTAAAGATAGGTACCAAAACACTTTTTCTCCACTCCTCAGGCATCCTCTGACTTTCCAAAATTTCATTAAACAATCTGGTTAAAAATTCCACTGCCATTTCTCCTAAGCACCTCCATGCTTCCACTGGTATGTCATCTGCACCAACAGCCTTTCCATTCTTCATCCTCTTCATAGCTGTCCTTACTTCCTCCTTGCTAATCTGCTTCACTTCCTGATTCACTATCCCCACATCATTCAGCCTTCTCTCTCTCTCATTCTCTTAATTTATCAGCCCTTCAAAGTACTCTTTCCATCTATTCAACACACTCTCCTCACTTGTGATATATATATATATATATATATATATATATATATATATATATATATATATATATATATATATATATATATATATATATATATATATATATATGTATATATATATATATATATATATATATGTATATGTATGTATATATATATATATATATATATATATATATATATATATAGATATGTCTACATATATCGATATGTTGCATGTGTTTAGATATTACATTATTTACAAATACACATACATATGCCTAATTAATTACATGTCCTATACTGTTGAATCACTGTGCTGGATGATATGTTTGTTATAACATTAGTCTTATGTATATCTGCTCTGGTTTAGTGGCAAATTGCATTGCCTGTGGTCTACAGGGTCCTGGGTTTGAACCTTGCTGAAGCCATTTTTTTGTTGTTGCTGGGCCGAACAAGGGCAATTGGATAGAGTGATTAAGGCACTTTTAAGCAGTTGTGAGCAGGTTTGAGTAGGTTTGTGCGACGGTAAGCACTGCTAACATCTGGTTACACTTTCTTACACACAGTTTCTACTTTGCTTAATCTGTGTGGGCAATGCTTACCCCCATGCATATGCACTTAGATACACTTACTACCTCTTATTTGTGTTTATACCTGCTGACTAGTGACACTGACACTTCATTTGTGTAATTCATGCAGTACTCCAGTTCACATTTAAATGTTATTATGTAGGTTATATGGCAATAAGTCTTTAAAATATCTTCATATACTGATTTCACTTAGAAAATGATATGTGCTGCAGTGGGACTCAGACTGGGAAAGCCTGTTCATTAGGCGGATACTTTAACGACTACCCTATTGCTGTGCTGCTTCATTTGCATATATGTTCCTTGTTATCCTCTTCAGCCTTTTCAGCTGCTTTAACTGCAGCTAAGCGATGGACAAACCCACGCACCTACAGTTAGCTGTACTCGAGGTTTTAAAAACAATAAATGAAAGGGTTTCTGCATTTTATTTAAATGTACTGCTGGTGTTGAACACATGGGGACTGTTAGTAGGGATATGCGGACATCTATGAGCAGTCTTGCTCATTTATTTACACATTCTTCTGCTCTACTTTTCAGGGGCATGTTTATTCTGAGAGCTGTGCTCTCAGACACTCCCTCTGCACTCGTTCACGCTCCATGTAGCATTAGGATTTCCGGCAAAGCACCTTCATTAATATGCATGGCGTGCTGCTGTCCTCCTCTTAAACTGCCTCTTCCGTGCAGGAGTAGATTAGTCCTGCACAGAAGATTAGTAAATCCAGGGGAAATTGTAATATTGTTCAAAGGAGAAATTGTCTAATAACAAAATCATAATCCTGTTATATTTTTTAACACTGATTTTAAACTTGATGCCTAAATACATAACTCATACTTACTATTTATCTTGCATCCTCATGCATCTCAGTTCTATTTTGATTTAATTCTTTAAAGAAATATGAATGCTACATATCAAATTCTGTACATTATTCATTAATATATCCAGTGATGTATAACAGCAAAATAATTTCAGACTTATTCCATACTTATTATCTCATCAGATCCTTGTACTAATTATGATAAAACAAGCTAGTGTTATAGCAAAGTGGAATAAAACCCTTACTAGAGCCCAAGTGACCCAGGTTCATTTAGCAGCTTGGGCTACTGAGGTGCTAGCAGGGAGATGTGATAGCCAGGTAGATGGGTAGATCATAGGAAAAATTTATTTTGTAAAAATGAAACATGCCTTAGAGTCAGTTTTTGTCTTGATAGAAATATTGGACCAGATTCCAAAACATTACAGCATTTTGCAGATTACCTCTGCCATGAGATTAGTGCTACTCCAATACCTTTACTATGGCGCCTCAAAGAAACATGTGGACAAAAGGACAGATTCTACCTAGAGGGACAGGCAGTTTGCTACCAGGAACATTGCTCAGAACATGTCACACAGTTCCAGTGATGCATAATGTGTTTCTATTAAGACACTCATTGATCTACTGAAATTGGTACTGTACATAAAATAAATCACTATTTTCCAGTACATAAAGGTTATCCATAGAGACTACAGATTTCTATCCATGGTGGTAAAAGCTTTTACTTCATCAAAGGAGATTAACATCACTGTGGCAGCCAGATAATTGATTTAATGGTAGCAATTCTACCCAAAAATCTGATTCAGATAATTAGCAACATCTGTAGTACTATTAACATTAGGCACATGGGTTTTAGCATTGTTCACTATATCTCCTATCTGAATATCCTATGGTTTGTCATAATTGCTGCGATTACTAAAATATTAATTTTACAAATCTGAAATCAACATATTCTTTTCATTTTAAAAAGTTGTTGGTAGTTATTTCAATAAGTCACATATTTTAAGAAATTTACAATAGCATACTTTGTTTTTCTCTATTATTTCTCTTAGTTCTTTTCTTCTTTCTATGTACATATTGTATCTTACTTTGGTCAAAATAGCATGATGTTTTTACTTAAAGGGTCAATCTTTTTTTATATGCACATCTCTTCTCTATATTTGCATTTTACATAAATACAAATAAATAAGTAATATAAATAATTTTAAAACATATATATGAAACACATATTTCCTGTACATCATGTGTATTGCTCCACCTTACTGAATCAACAGATCAAATATCTTAAGTGTCATCATTGTCATACATATATTACTTGCAGTGCGAGAGGATAGATCAGTTAATTTACAAATTTAACAAATGTATAAGAAGTACCTGTCTTAATTAAGGCCTTGGCTATAAATGCGTATACTTTCCTGCAGCTTCATTTTCACCAGATAAAAATGTCAGATTTGATTTGCACATTTATGATGAAAGGAATGGCAAGAATTATAAAACAATAGATATGTTGTGTCACTGTTAGATTGTTAAAATTAACTATTTGCTTATTTTCCCACATAGAAATTGGAAAAAAAATGAGCCTGATAATTTTAAAGGCAAAGAAGACTGTGTCTCACTTACAGAAAATGGAAGTTGGGGTGATGGATCATGCCTTGAAGAACGCAAATGGATTTGTCAGAAACAAGCAAATATTTGTAATGCCTGAAGACAGTCTTATGAATGGAATCGACATACTTTTCAGCTGTGCTTGCATTGTCATCCCTAATTAGAATCCTTCACTGAATGCTATCAGATGCAGGCTTATTTTTCTGATACATAAAATTCCCAACTTTTCCAAGACATGTTGCAGAGTCTGACACAAAGCAGAGATTTTACCTACATATAGCTGTTCAGTGCATTGCACAGAGTTGTCAATTTCTTTGTACGGTTTCAGAATTTGTTTTGGTTCACAACTAAGAAATATTCAGTTGCTGTTGATAGATTGCTCTATGTTTGATAACAGCATCTGGTGATATCATGAAAACTTTACATTTATAAAAGGTATTAATGCTTTTTATATTGAGCAGATTATGCATGCTTTTCACTTGTTGGCTGCCTGATTCTTTTCCTCTTTAAAGTAAAAATAAAAAGGATAGTCTATAGCATTAGAACTGTAAACATTTTTTTCAAGTCTTTCGCTTTTTATAATATTTTTATTGAAATTTTGTATACAGAAACAAACATATTAACATAATAAAATAAATAACTATTCACTTAGTGTCTACATGAATTCTGTCTATATACATCACTAAGATTCATTAAACAGACGTAGTATAAACTTATCATAAAACATAGATTAATATTTCTCTATTAAGTACTTCACGTTTATCAAGAAAATATATTCTATGGTTATTGTCTTTTGCTTTGATCTTAATAGTAGACATTTCTTTTTGACACACATCAGTAAAAGTTTGTTCAAATTCTCTATATGAAGGTATAACCCCATTTTCCATGTCATTTGTCATCATTTTTCTAGCTAGTACTAATGAGTTCCAGAGAAATGGGAATTGATACTTGGGTACAAACTTGAGAATCTAATCATTAATCAACACTAAAAGTTTAGATAATAGAAATTTAGCAGACCACAATGCTTGGTGGAAACATTTTTTTACAAACATACTGTAGAACTTTGCAATCATAAATTATATCCTGCTAAACTATTTTGATAAAGGAGTTACACCTCCTACAACCAGTACCTTACATTTTATATATAATTCCAATTCTGTGTAAAATGATACATTTTCTGTGTATACGTTTTCAAGACAATAATCTCCAAAATAATGAGGATGTATTGTTGGAAAATATTGAAATCATTTGTATATTGTAAGCTCATTCAGAAAGCATAAACACAATAGTTATATTTGATATGAAATTTATTGTTTTTAATTATTTTATATATTTTTGAAAAATATGACCTTATCCCGTCATTTGTTTTTAGGTGGTTTAGAAAACCAAGAATGGGTTTATATCCTTTTCTACTTATATCTGACATTAAATCAACCCTACGGGTACATATTTTTATAATGATTTGTAGAATAAAGCAATTTTCAATATTCAGATCATATTTACCAGTTAAACAGTCTGTGTTAAATTCATTGGGCTCTCTTAAATTTGATTCCAAAATATTAAATCTCTATGTTTAAGTTTAATATGTTTTGAAACATTACACTATCTATATGTTCAGTTGGAACATCTTTGTGGAACAATGTGAATTGTCTTACTTTTATTTCAGAGTATTTATATAAAAAGCTATCAAAATATTTTAATATGTTATTTGTCTAAGTAGAATCCTTTGGATTGATGTTTTTTTAATAAATATCTTTAAAAGCTTCACAATATTGTTATTTAAGATTTGTTATATGTCATATAGTGACATATTTTTCTTATTTAGTCAAATTCTTTCATGCAGTTTTTTTTTTTTTCTCATTTGGCTGAATAATCAGAATTTGACCATAAAATTAGTGTTTTTAAAAATGAAGCTGTAGCTCATATTTCTAGGTTGTTGTTGTGTATTTCGGCTTTTCCCAGTTAGGGGTCGCCACAGTGGAACTCTGGTCCGCTAATGATTGGTAGTTGATTTTTACATGCCGAGTTACCAGCCCTGATGCACAACCTTCAACGAAGGTACGCCCATTCATTCATGTCTCCACGCAGAAGATGCTCTAGCTGAGAATCGAACCGGACAGCGTCTTACTGTGAGGTGACAACGCTACCACAGCACCACCACCGCAGCTTATATTTGTAGGTCAGGAAGTAAATTCTATCATCTTTCCATTCACATACATGGTGTTCCAAAGCTATTCCATTTTTTTTTTTTTTTTTGGAGAAGTGCCATATAATCATCACTCTGGCTAGGCTTATAAATGCCCTCAGGCAAATAGCCTAGTACCTACCTACGAACCTATAAATATCATTTAAGTGTTACGTGTGTTCTTTAGAAAGAAATATATACGTTATCTGTATGTTGTTGTTTATCTTTCGGATTTTTCCCGGTAAGGAGTCACCACAGCAGAACTCTGGTTCACTAATGATTGGCAGTAGATTTTTATGGAAACGCCGAGGAGCCAGCTCAATGCCCAACCTTCAGCAAACGCACGCCCATTTACGCACGCATGTCTGTCGAACGCTACCCAACCACAGGGAGGACATGCAGATTCCACACAGAAGACACTCCCAAGCCACGCCGAGAATCGAACAGGAGAACCTCTTGCTGTGAGGTAGCAACGCTACTGCCATACCACAGTGGTATATGTTATCTGTATACTGTGCAGTATTCTGGGTAAAACAACTATTTAATTAAAATAACCTCACTTCCATAGAGAAATAACCTATTCCATTTATTATTGTTTTAGTAGGGTCTAAAATATTTTTATATCTTATTGTTGACATTTCATTACAAGTGCATGTCATATTGCAAATATTTAATCACATTACTATCCCATTTAAATTCACTATTAACTTACATAAAACAATTTAACCTTGTATTGATTAGTACGGTGCTAGTTTTATTCTCATTGAACTTTAGACCTAATATCAGTTAAAACCTTTTAATGATGTTTTTATATTTAGCAATAAATAATCAATATTACTTATTATTTACAATATAGTGCTAACATATAACTGAATTTTGGAAGTTTATTGATCATTTATTTAAATCCTACTATATCTTTGGTAAGTTTTATATAATTTAATAGAGGCTCAATAGATGATACATATAATAAGGGAAACCAGGGACAAGCTTGTTTCATGCCCTTGATTATCTGTAGTGATTGTGAAACAAAATATCCCATTTAAACATATGACAATTAATTTTGATAAAGAAAATGTACAAGACTCCCTGAAATTAGTATATTTCTAATATTTCATTTAAATGCAACTCATTTCCTAAACAGAAGTCTTTATCTAGATCCAGGATATATAGTTTTTATTCATTGTTCTTAGCATACTCATTTAAAGTAATTTTTCTTTTGATGTTATTCCTTGTTTGTCTAGCTATATAAATCCAGTTTGTTTTTCCTTTATTAATGCAAGTAATATACCTTTTAATCTATTAACAAGTATTGACATACGAATTGTATAACAATTGTATAACAGTAACATAGAAGCATAGTGACAACTTAAGGAAACCAAACACAGGGACCATAAGAGGCCTAGCCATATACACCTTTATGTAGGTAGAGATAAACATTCTTGCCTCTCTTTTTGAGAACTTAACTGGGCATAGTTCTCAAATGAAGCAGAACCACACAAGATAACCATGGTGTAAAATTATGTCTACCATCCAATCATCAAGACTAACCTTTAAAAGTAGACAAGGTAGTACTTTGCTGGACCTGTAATGGTAGCTTATGCATAGTCTGGGAATATATTGACATGCAGAAACCTATCCATCCAGTAAGTCTTGTTTATTGGTATGTGTAAAGTTACACCCATAGTACTTGTGTTTAAGTCACTGATTTTGCCAAGAAATAGGAGGTCAAAAAGGATAAGTATTTCATATCTCACAAAGGAGAACACAGGTCACATTGGAGCAGCTCACAAGCAACTGAGTATAGGGAAAGCTGTGCTAATCAGTCAGGGTAGTTGAAGGACTTATAGTCTTTCATTTAATTTGCTTAAAAATAATTGGGAGCCTTCCAGTTGAGTGATATGTTGGGATTTGTATATTCAAAAGGGGGCATTGTATTTGATGATGGGTCTGATAACAGAAGAGCACAGTGGTAAAGTGACTTTTGGATCATAAAGATTTTCCTTTGGAGATTAACTAGACCAGATAGACTATGGTACAAACATGATCAAGTGAGAGAGAGAGAGAGAGAGCTCTCCACATAAGTCCACAGGTCCTTTATGACCATATCCATTTGGAGAAGAGGAGGAGTACCAATTACAACATATTAGGTGAGAAATACTTTTTTAACAAATGCAACTATGCTGTACTTTTGTCATTTAGCTTGAGAGCATTTTCAGTACACTGGGTGAGTGCATATTTCTCCCATTTTGGAACAGTTTAGTATCAGTGGAGGAAAGAATAGCAGTGCCAGGATGCAGTCATTCATCATAGTTGATCATCCATACAGTGTGGATACTGGCTTGGATATCTACAAAATGAATTAACATTTGATAATGATAAAACTGTAAACCAAGAGAATATAGATGATCTTCACCTTTTTTAAATAAAGGAGAAATAAATGGTTATTCCCATGTGGGAGGTATGTTAAATGTTGCTTTAATTTCTATGAACACAGTCTGAAAAATAGATAAAACATTTTCAATTAATAGTTTATATAATTCAAGTTGCATTTTGTCTTTGTGGACTTAGAGAAATCATATGACATGGTGCCAACGTGGTGCCTAGAGAGGATTTGTATTATTGACTGAGGATGTTGGGAGTGGCAGAGAAGTATGTAGTAGTGGTACAGGATATGCTTGAGGGCAGTGTGACAGTGGTGAGGTAAGTAGTAGGAGATGGATGTGCTCAAGGTGGAGGTGGGATTACATCAAGGATCAGCTCTGAGCCCTTTCTTATTTGCAATGGTGATGGATGGATTGACAAATGAGATCAGACAGGTGTCCCTATGGACTATGATATTTGCAGATTACATTGTGATCTATAGTGAGAGTAGGGAACAGGTTGAGGAGAGCCTGGAGGGGTGGAGATATGGTCTAGAGAGGAGAGGAATGAAGGTCAGCAGGACTAAGACAGAATATATGTGTGTGAATAAGAGAGAGGACAGAGGAATGGTGAGGATGCAGGGAGTAGAGTTGGCAAAGGTTGATGAGTTTAAATACTTGAGATCAACAGTTCAGACTAATGGTGAGTGTGGAAGACAGGAGAAGAAGAGAGTGCAGGCAGGGTGGACTGGGTGGAGAAGAGTATCAGGAGTGATTTGTGACAGACGGGTACCAGTAAGAGTGAAAGAGAAGGTCTACAAGATAGTAGTGAGACTAGCTATGTTATATGAGCTGGAGACATTGGCACTGATGAAAACACAGGATCAGTGCTGGAGGTGGCAGAGTTAAAGATGTTAAGATTTGCATTAGGTGTGACAAGGACGGACAGGATAAGGATCAGTGATGTTAAATTAGGGACTTCCATTTTTAAGTAGTTAGTTATTAGACAGGTTGAAGGGTAAAATAAATTGTGTTTCATTTATAGATAAAAGACAGTTAAGCAGAAAGAGAAATAACTTTGCTGGTCAAGCATGAGAAATAGTTTCTTCTTCTTCTTCTTCTTCTTTTGGCTTTTCCCGGTTAGGGGTCGCCACAGTGGATCACCTGTCCGCTCATGACTGGCAGTGAAGTTTTACAGTGCCGAGTTGCCAGCCTGGTGCCCAACCTTTCACAGAAGACACACACGTGCATTCATGCCTAGGGCCAACTAGTTTATTAGAAAGAAAATATAAGCATAAAGTGTGCAGACAGAATGTTCTTTTCTAAAGGGAAAGATGTAATCTTGCTAGCTACAGAATGTTCCTTAAATAAAGCACGTACGAGACAAAGCTTGAGACCAAGGTTAGAAAAAGTAAATAAGGAAAATTACTGGACTGAAGCAATATAATATGTTGTGTTCAGGATAGCAGTTCAGTTAAGGTTAGCAAGTTTGTTTGACCTATTACTTCAGAGAATATGACAAACACTTGAGCCTGAGTACAGAAGACAGGTCATCTAAAGACTATTTCAGTTTACGTTGTTCAGGACAATCAGAATATGACATGCAGTAACTTTGAACACTAATTGTTGACCAGTACTGTTAATGAAGACAGTATTCAGATATTGTGAACATCTAATAAAGCCTTATTGGATGGACTACAGTGTTTGGAGAATTCATTCTGAAAAGTGCACAAGACTTGGGCCATAAAGAAGGGACTGGCACCTGTTCAGCATGAGCTTGGGTAATTAATAGATAAAGACTTTTGTTTCTCAGTCTCATTGCATACAGTGTTTCCAATTAATTATGGTACAGTACAGTATTATTAATTTTTACAAGTGTATTAACAGGGTCAGCTCAGGTTGGATGGTTTGGAGACAAAGCCAGAGAGGTAAGATTGCATTGTTTGGACATGTGATGAAGAATGATGCTGGGTATATTGGGATAAGGATGATAAGGACAGAGCTGCCAGGTAAGAGGAAAAGAGGTAGGCCTAAGATAAAGTTTATGGATTCATTGAGAGAGGACATGCAGGTGGTTGGTGTGACAGAGCAAGATGCAAAGGACAGGAAGAAATGGAAACAGATGATCCAGTGTGGTCACCTCTTATGGGACCAGCCAAAAGAAGAAGTAGTTTATATAATTTAAGAATGACGCTATCATTACACAGATCTTTATTTTCCTTCAGTCTTTTAATTTGCACTATTTCTGTATAGAAACAGGTTTCCCTATTTTTCTTATTTGCTTCAAAAATATTTTAGTATCCTTACCTTAAAAAGACATTGATTACTTTTTCATTCTCTACATTACTATTCTGTACATTAATGTTGTTGCAGTGTTTTTTTTTTTAAATCCAGAATTTCTTCCATAACTGTACAGTTCCTATGACTACCAGTTATAAATATGCTGTTTGCACAAATAGTCCTTGTTATCATTTTAAGCCAAGATCTAATTTATGTAAGCCTTTAAGAGTTAGAGAATAAAAATATAGATTGTTTTTTTTTGTAAACTAACAGAAACTTTATGCTGGGGGATCTTCTGGATCTCTGCATTCATTTTTTTTCATTTCTGATAATAAGCCTTTTTCCTATTTTTCATGTTAATGTTGTTTTGTCTACGCTTTTTTGCAGTTCCATTACGTCTTTGTCCCATTGCTTTCTCCTGCAATACTAAGTTGAGAGTTTTCCATATAAATATGCTGCGAGTCTCATAAAATTACATACCAAATTTAACCATTATTGTTAAAGGCTAAGAACTATTGTATTTCTGCTAGAAACCACTCCTTAAAAATGGCTTTTTTATATAAGCTGTCAGTCTATTAATGAATCCAGTTTTCTTGAGTTTACCATTAGTCTAAGAGTAATTGTATTCTGATCTGATATAGGATATGTTATCACCTCACCTCCTCTGTTTGAAAAAACAAATCATTTGAAATATATATACCAAATCATTTATTGACTGTGTACCAAATATATAACAGTAATATGTATAAAGTAAATAATTTAATTCAAGAAAGTTATTAGCATACATACGATTATGTCAGTCAAGTTCTATAAAGCCTTAACTAAGGCAGAAATTGTTTGTTTATTAATTGCACTATTTTAACAAAGTCTCCTACTATTGCTATATTTCCATTATCAGTTTTAGCAGTGGGGTAATGCAGGGGTTCCTTGTGTCAATGATTCAGAGTTTAAATCTACACCCTTTTGTTTGGCAGTTAGCACAGAGGGTTAAACTTATGAGTTGTAGCTTCTGTGGCACATAGCTGGATTCCAATAGCCTTCATTTGCTTACTGAGAGACCATGAGCAAGTCACTTAACCAGACAAATATTGGGAATAACTGCGATTTTGGGTTAGAATCCTTAATTATCTTCTTACAGTACCCTATTAACTACCCTATGAACCTACATTCAAAATAAAGGCTTCAAGATTTAGATCAGTATTTGCTCACAGCTTCATCCTATGGCCCAGTGCCTCATGGACAGGTCAGGTCTGCCAACCTGTCTGATTTCTCCCACACTTATACCACAACAGCCGGGGTTGGCCGTGGATCCTAAGAGCATCCCTATTTTCAGCTGATGAGGTATTTTTTCATTTAGATCAACCCATGACTCCACTGTAGCATCATTATTGCATACTAGAGGTGTGTGCACAATGAAGGCATGCAGCATTTCTCCCCACCTCAATGGCTGCTCAGTCATACCAACCACGCTTTCACCTCTTTGGTCTATGCCCCCTTAATGCAGCACCCCCAGTCTCCACCCATATCATTCCAGGTGTGATGGTCCCTACTCTGGGCCAGTAATCAAGGAGCCTCAATCCTCACCACCAACTCTGGTGAAGGATGGTCACTAGGAAAAAAATAGATACACTCAGTATTTCCAGATGCAGATCTCTGCACCAAGCACAACTTCCCTTAAGAGCACACAGGGAATGCACACTCCAGTCCTCTCTCTGTCTTTCTCCAGGCCCCAAACAAGACTTCACACTGATCACTTTGGAGGTCTGTGTCCCTGTTCTAAGTAACTGAGACACACACACACACACACACACACACACACACACACACACACACACACACACACACACACACACACACACACCCATACACGCACTTGGATATCTGATTTTCTCACACACTCACACACACACACACACACACACACACACACACACACACACACACACACACACACACACACACACACATGCATACACACACATGCACAAACACGCACACACACACACACACACACACACACACACACACACACACACACACACACACACACACACACACACACACACACACACACACACACACACACACTCACCTGGGAAAGCCTGGTACAGATTTATCAGCTACTCTGCTCAGACTATAAGGTAGTTACGCAGCCACCAGTCAGCTACTCTAAGCCTCTAACAAGGGTACTCAATTTTACTGAGTAATATTAATACTAACACAAATGGTAGAGTTTGACCAATGCAGCAAGGCTTTCAGGAGTGGCCACAGATAAGCATAAGTACTCTTAAGATATTAAAATATTGTCTAAAAGACAAGCCAAAATGAAAGGTATATTAATATTTAATAGTAAATAATAAAATACAAAACATGAGAATACACTATCTGGTTAAAATAAACACCAGAGTTTCAGTTACAGAATATATACAAATAACACAGTTGGATAGAGTCACACAGATGCAGAAAATAATACTTCACTATATTTTTCTGACTGACTAAAGAATTACTGTTCCCTAATTAAGTTACTTACAACAGCAAGGCAAGATGATAAGTGTTGAGTTGTTTACTACAGTAAGGAAAGCTGAGGTGTGCAGTTGTGTGAAATATCTGTGAGAGATCTTTCCTGTCAGGTTCCAAAAACAAAGTGCCATGAGAGTTCCATCACATGTTTCAATAATATCTAAAAATAATTTCAGAGCTGGTTATAGAATGACATCACATCTAGTCACATTACTCTGGTACAATACACACCCCGAACTTTGCTGAGATCTGTTGCAGCCTCTGAAGGCTATAAAACAATTTCAAAAACTTCCAGTTTTCTCTATTAAAACATATACATTTAATCAGTTACAATAATACAGTCTGACATACATGTTTATTTATTTTCTGTCCAGCAGAACCCACTGTTGATGCATTTTTAACACAAGCTTCTGTACAAATCAGTGTGATAGTCAAATGATATAAAATTCTTTACAATGCTTCAACTAGCTATGCTAGCATATGCTAGATATGCACTGCCTTACTCTGCCTGGCACAGATGGCACTAGTTCATATAATCAAATCACTCCCCCCTTTGAAGACTCAAGCTAGTTTTTCAAGTGACCCTGTAAAAATGTTGCTTAAGATAAATGGGCCTATCTGGCAACACATTAACCTATACCTTTGAAAGCCCATCTGCATTGGCATTGCTGACCTCACTATGGTGCTGCACTCTTATGCATATGCCTGCAATGCTAAGCTGCACCTATATCACTTGGAAATGTTCTGGCTGGGTCAATGTAGACATGTTAAATGATTGTGGTCTGTAACTACAATGAATCTCCTTCCATAGAGATAGGGCTGAAGTTTCTGCAGTGCCCATACTATGGCTAGACATTCTTTTCCTACAGCTGCATAACATTCCTCCCTGGGTTGGAGTCTATGGATGAGATATACAGTGTAGTGCTCTTCTCCCTCTGAGGAAACCTGGCTGAGTACAGCCCCCACCCATTAGTTTGAAGCATCCACTTGCACAACAAATTCTTTGCTTTAATCTGGACTGGCTAACACCGGGGGTCCTCACAGAACCCCTTAAGTTTTTGGAATGCCTGCTTAAAGGCTGGGATCCACACTACTTTATCTGGACTGTTTTTCCTCATTAGGTCTGTGACAGGGAGCAGCTATTGTACTATAATTGGGAATGAACTTTTGATAATACCCACTGTCCCCAAGAAAGCCCTCACCTGCTTTTTGGTAACATGGGCAGGCCACACCTGAATAGCTTCCACTTTGGCAGGTTCTGGCCTGATCTTACCACTCTGCAATCTATGTCAAAAGTAGGAGTCATCTGCCATACCTACCTTACACTTACTGGACTTAATAGTTATCCCTTTCCTTTGTAGTTTTCCCAGGACCTCCCTGACATGCTGAAAGTGTTCTTGCCAGGAATGGCTGTAAATAGCAATACTGTCCAGGTAAGCAAGGGCATAATCTTCTTCTCCTGCTAGGATACAATCTACCAACCTCTGGATGGTGGCTGGGGCATTTTTCATCCCAAAGGGCATCTTCATGAACTCATATAATCTGAAAGGAGTCATAAAAGCTGATTTCTCTTTAGCGGTCAGTGTCAAAGGCACCTGCCAGTAGCCCTCAGTCAGATCAATAGTGGTTAGATACTTAGCTTCACCCAGCTGCTCTAAGGCTTCATCTGTCCTAGGCATGGGGTAAGCATTTCACTCTGTGTGACTATTATGTTTTCTGTAGTCCATACAGAACCTGGTGCAGCCATCTTTCTTTGGTACCAGCACCACTGGGGGTGGCCCAGAGACTGTTGGACTCCTGGATTACACCCAGTTCCAACATTTCCTGTACCTCCTTCCTCAGATTCTATCTGACTCACTCAGGCACCTTGTAAGGGGCCCGCTTGATAGGTATTTGTGGTCCTGCATCCACATGGTGCTGCACCAAGTGGGCATACCCAGGTTTCCCAGTGAACATACCCCTAAACTCCTGCAACACTGCTCAGATTTCTCAAACCTGGGTAGGGAATAACCACTGGGACATTGCTACCCCTTCCACTGATATGTCAGTCTGAGCCTCACTGAGGAGAATAGTCATCATATCCCCCTCAGACTCCTCCTGCTATCGACTGCAAATAGCACCATGGCCTCCCTATCATGGTAAGGTTTCATCATGTTAACATGGTAAACTTTGTGCCCCTGCATCCTGCCTAGCAAATTTACCATGTAGTTAACATCACTGACCTTCCTTACCACTTCAAAGGGTCCCTCCCAAGCTGCCTGCAGCTTATTGTGTCTGAAAGCAATGACCACCATAACCTGCTTTCTCACAGCATCCTCTTGGGCCCAAGCATTCTAGTCATACCAGATCTTTTTTTGCTGCTGGGTTCCTGCCAAGTTTTCCTGAGTCAAGCCGATGTGCTCCCTAAGCCTTGTCCTGGGGTTTAGGACATATGACACAAAAGAGTCCTAGTGAGATACACACTCACCCTCCTACTCATCACAAATCAAATCTAAAGGCTCCCTCACCCTATGCCCATACAGCAACTCAAAGATGAACAATCTTTGGATTCCTGAGGGTACTTCTCTGTATGCAAACAGCAAACTGGGCAACTATTTGTCCCAGTCTCTCTTAAAACTAGTCTGCAAATGCCCATAACATTGTCTTTAGTGTAGAGTTTAACCTCTCTACAAGACCATTAGTCTGAGAGTGGTAGGTGGTGGTCTTTAGTTGCTTCACCCACAGTGCTTCCACAGACAAGCCAGTAGGTGGGACATGAAATTGGCATATCTGTCAGTATTTCTCTCTGGAAATTTACCCTGCTGAAAATCTCTAACAAAGCATTTGTCACCTTCTCTGCCTCAAAGGAGGACAGGGTCACTGCCTCAGGTTATCTAGTAGCATAATCTACTACCACCAGGATATACTTCTTCCTTGTGGAACTTGGGATGCTGAAAGGCCCCACAATATCTATAGCTACCATCTGGAACAGGTCCTCAATCACAGGCAAAGGCACTGAAGGAGCTTTGACCTTGTCTCCTACCTTGCTTACCTTTTGTCACTACTCACAGGTCCTTCAGTACCCTGTGCATCCCTTGCCATCCCGGACCAACAAAAGTTCTGCATAATACATATCTTGGTACACCTTATACCCATATGACCTGCAAAAGGAATGACATGGGCTATGGCTAAAAGTGTCAGATGGTAAGCTCTGGGCACTAACCAAAACCAAGTAAAAGAACAGGACCAAGAACAAATTGGAAGACCACAAAGCTGACGCCACCAAGTTTAAATGAATCCAAAACTGGTCTTTATTTGTATTTGGTGGGTAGTTTTCTACCTAAGCAGATGGTCTGTAATTGAATAATATTTTAATTACAAAATGACTGAACTGTTAATTAACCCAAGCAGCTATTTAAACTGATGTTTAAAATTTTCTCAACAACTTGAAAAAGCTAGGAATATCCTAGCGAAAGCGCTTGTGATACGTGGTACTAGTGTGGTGTTTTTCTACAAATAAAGACCAGTTTTGGATTCATTTAAACTTGGTGGCGTCAGCTTTGTGGTCTTCCAACAAGCTCTGGGCACTACCACTGCTGTATTAGCTCATCCTCTAGCCCTCCCTCAAGGGACCACTCTTTATGTAGTAACACTTTGTTCCAGTATACATTCCCTTTTTCCTTGAGAATCAGGTACCTCCTTAGCTACCTCTCTCAAGCCTCATAATGTAGGGTCTGAAAGTTGAGTGTGTCTCAACTTTACCTTTGTGACCCTTCCCAGCTCCCTTTCCACAGGAAGGTTGGTATCATCTGACAGTGGTGCCTCACTGTCAGCCTGGGTACTACAACTCATCTCTGCCCTTGCACTCACCCTGTCCAAGAGAACATCTGTACCTACCAGCAGAGGTGGCTCACTTTCAGGTTCACTGTTACAGGATAGCTCTCTCCCTGAAATAGCCACATCACCAGCCCCAGCTTCAGGTGTGGGGTCTGTCTTGGTCTCTCCCAGGCTACCAGACTCACATGCCTGTTTCCAAGCCTGACTACATGTAACTGCATGCACACAAGGTACTGCATTATCAGAATCATTCCCTATCAAGACATCTGCAGGGATATACTCAAACACATGTACCTGCTTGCTTCCTTTCCCATCCTACCAGTCAAGGTGAACTATGACCAAAGATATTTGAAATGGGGTCTCTTCTAAAGCTCTGACTGGAGTGGACTGTACAAGCAAGTACTGTTCCTGTTTAACCACTTTAGGCTTCACAGTGGTTATGTCAGACGCTGTGTCTATATCAACAGTGGCCTGTCCTCCATCCACTAAGATAGGATACAAACTCTGGTGATAGTTTAATACCTGTATTTTCTCCAGACAACTTATCACTGGCGTGTTGTTAGTCCACTTGCTGCACCCTCACCTTTTGTTCGCCACCTTGCATCAGTGGATATTTGAATGCTACGTGGCCTCTCTGATTACATTTAACAGTTATCGGAACTAGTGGCTTCCCCTGTTACTGGTGGACTATTAGGGTAGTTTAGGCTGCTCAGCATGGCTTCCCTTATATCCATGAGCAGCGCTGGATATCCCCTTCTTGTGCAGTGATGCCCTGCTTGCTAAGTAGAGAGCCCCTTCTCTCACTAGCATCTCACCTGCAGAGTTACACTCTCAGTATGTTAACTAGATTCTCATATACTCAGGCAAAGTGCTAAGGGCTTGTTCCCTCACCAAAAGGTCTTCCAGCCTTTCAAAAGCAGTGACCTGACCCACTCACCCACTTATGAAAATAAGTGTGTAACTCAGCAAAATAATCACATACACTTTCATCTGCCTTGCATCGATGCTCACAAAACTTTTTTTTCTGCAAGCTTCAGGTGTTACGTTAGAACATTCCAATAAACAGTTTAACTTTATCATAGTTTAAACAATCAATTATTGGACAATTTAGAAACAGCATTTTTAATGTTATCATGTTGTAAGGGGGGTCAGGAACTGTACCTAGTGCCCTTGGTCAACATTAACCTGTTTACATACTCTTTCAAATATATGATTAAAACTATCAAATTATCATGCTCTGTAAACTGTGGAAGACATTTACTGACCTTTATTGCTTCTGGAGTTTGGTGATTCCCTTCCTCATTACCCCCATGACCCTGATGAATAGTCGGCATCTCTCTCTCTCTCATGTTGGTACAATTTCTCATTTTCTTTGGGCTCCAAAAGATGCAGTCTCTCCACTGATTCTAATTCCAAATGTTTAGCCTCCAGTTCAAGTCTCTAATTCCAGATGGATTTTTAATTCCTCTGAGGAAAAGGTGAACTGTCCTGTTTCTGACGGCTTCAAGTCCCCATCACCAGACTGGTTATCCACCTGGTAGCTGGTCTGTGCTGCAGGTGTGACTAAGGCTGAAATAATTTCCTCTTTTGTTAGGTTGGCATGCACCAGTCCTTTGGCTTTGCACACCTTGACCAACAGGTTCTTTGTCAGCTTAACATAATCTTCTGCTGACATCTTTGCCTGCTTTCCCTGACTAAGTTAAACTAACAAAAAATAAATAAATAAATAAAACTGTTGTGAAAATGAAACTCTGTATGTTTCCCTTGTGACTCCCAAGAGTACACACACCTTCAGTGACAATTGCCCACAGACTGCTGAAGTTCAATTAATATCCCCCTGCTGTCCCAGTATGCAGTGGTCCCTACTCCAGGACAGTAATGAAAGAGCCTGAATATTCATCACTGGCACCTGTGAGGGATGGTTACTAGAAGCAAAAATAGATATAACCAGTATTTCCAGATGTAGCTCTCTGCACCAAGAACAATTTCCCTTAAGAGCATACATGGAATACATGCTCCAGTCCTGGGGCTGGACATTCTATCTCTGTCTCTCTCTCCAGGCCCCAAATAAGACTTCACACTGACCACTTTGGAGCTCTGTGTCCCTGTTCCAAGTAGCTGATGCACACACACACACACACACACACACACACACACACACACACACACACACACACACACAGATACACACACACACACACACACACACACACACACACACACACACACACACACACACACACACACACACACACACACACACACACTGGGATATTTGATTTTCACACACAAACACACACCTGGAAAAGGCTGGCACAGATTTACCAGCTATGCCCCCTCTGTGAAGCCTATAAGGTAGCTATGCTGCCACCAGTAAGCTGCTATAAGAGTCCTACATGAGTATCCAATTATAATTAGTAAAACTAATGCTAATACATATGGTAGAGTTTGACCAATGCAGCAAGGCATTCAGGAGCGGCCACAGTGTCATTGAAATAAGCATAAGTACTCTTAATATATTAAAAATATTCTCTAAAAGACCAGAAATAATGAAAGGTATAGAAATATTTAATAATAAATAATAAAATAGAAAACATGAGAATACTGAATATCTATGTACGATAAACACCAGAGTATCAACCACAGGAGATATAAAAAAACACAGCTGGATAGATGCAGAAAAACACTACTTAAGTAATCTCACTGTATTTTCCTGACTGACTAAAGAATTACTGTTCCCTAGTTAAGTTACTTACTACAGCAAGGCAAGATGGTGACTGTTGAGTTGCTTACTACAGCATGGCAATATGAGGTGTGAAGTTGTGTGAGATATCTGAAAGATCTTTCCTGCCAGGTTCTGAAAAAACAAACTGCTGTGAGAATTCCATCACATCTCTCACTAATATCTAAAAATCATTTCAGTGCTGGTTATATAAATTGACATCACATCTGGTCACCTGACTCTGGTAAAATGCAAACTCAGATCTTTGCTAAGATCTGTTGCAGGATCTGAAAGCTATAAAACAATTTCAAAATCTTCCAGTATTCTCTGTTAAAACATATACAGTTAATCAGTTACAATAATACAGTCTGACATAAATGTATATTTATTTTCTGTCCATCAGGACCCACTGTTGATGCATTTTTAACACAAGCAGCTTTACAAATAAATTTTAACACAAGCATCTATACAAATTGGCATGACAGTCAAATTACATGCAATTCTTTTCACAACTCCAGCTAGCTATGTGGCATTTGTTACACATGCACTGCCTTACTCTCCCTAGCACAGATGGCACTACCTCATATCATCACATCAGGTAATGCCCATGTAACCATCCACACCCTTGGGAAGTTTATGTCCTTTTCACCCTTATGACTCCAACAGTCATCCAAATTACTAATTGAATCCAAGTTGGCTGGGCTGAAGTAAGGGCTTTATCCATTTATGCCATAGGAGTGGGTACATTCTGGATAAATTAGCTCCAATTCCTGGAATCTAGTGCATCCTCCTCAGCTACTATAAACACCTTAGAAAGCATAGCCACATAAATTTAAAAACTACTTTACCAAGTCCATTCAAGCTACCTCTAACCATCTAAACTCCTCCCCCATTGTAGATTTGTCAAAGTCCTATAACAACAGCAAACCCTTTACATTTCAACCAGTCTCTACTGATCCAATACAAAATTGCTCCAAAAACTAAAGCCCACAACACTTGCTGCAGATATGCTACAGCCAATTTTCTTAAAATTGTTGCAGAAGCGATAGCCTACCCTGTATCCATTCTCATTAACAGATCTATGTCTAAAAACATACTCCCTGAAATTTGGAAAATCACTGATATTATTCCACTACATAAAAGGGGTACATCTGCAGAACTGACCAATTATAGCCCAATTGCTATTCTGTCCCGTCTATCTGAAATTCCAGAGAGATGTATACATACTCAAATGATGGACTACTTACTAACTCATAAACTGATATCTAATTCTCAACATGGCTTTCATCTACCACTGCTGTAATGTTATTCACCAATACAGTAAACCAACACAGAAACAATTGAAAAATTGTATTGGCTATCTTTTGTGACATCTCTAAAGCCTTTGATATAGTTGCACATATCAAATTAATTAATCTCTTGCTGATCTGAATCTAAGTCAATCCTCTATCACCTGGTTACAAAGCTATTTATCTGGTCACCAACAGTCAAGTCTCTGGCAAGGTATCCTCTCCCCTCTTCTTCCTGTTACCGTAGGGGTTCCACAAGGTTCCATCCTAGGACCCCTACTCTTCTCCCTATTTACTAACAATCTACAGACTTCCACACCACATGCATCTGTCATACAATACGCAAATGATTCCACACTAATATGTGCTACCCCTTCTTTACTAGAACTTAACTCACTAACACAATTTTCTTTTTCATCAGTCGAAGCATGGCTTACCAATTCCCACCTACTTCTGAATCCCAAAAAACGAAACTTGTTTTCAAACCCACTAGATCCACTGTCCCATGTCCCACATTTAAAATTTTGTCCAAGAGCAAAACCATTATCTCACCTGTTACTCACACTAAACTTCAAAGAGCAAAATCTGACAATAATATGAGATTTGATATCAACATATTCCAAACCATAAAAGGTGCATAAAACTTGGTGTTCTTTACAGAAACAAGCAGTTTCTTACAAAAAACACCAAATCCGCCATTGCTTGCACACATCTCATTTCAAAACATATCTATGCCTCACCAATCCTCATAAACCTTAGATTAGAAAGACTGATTTAGCTAAGCTGTACTCATGCTATAACAAAACAGTCAGGCTTGCCACAGATTCCCCTTTTAGGGCCATCACTATTTAGGACTAAAGCAACTTAATTAGTTGGAACTTCCTCATCTCTTACTCTATAACCAACTTACTACTCCCCAGGGTAAACAATAACCTTGCACAGTTGCAAAGATTCTGCTTCTCTCCAACATTTTCCTTACATAACCCTGCTAATATCCTTGCTTATTCATCCAAACTCCGCATCATGACAATAGGATAAAACATACTGTCACCTGTTCACTACAATACTAAAATCTGTACCTGATATAGACTATAATCTGTATCTGAGAAAGGTATAAACCTTATCAGAGAACTTCATATTCTCATCCTGGTCTTACTTCAATATCTATATTCTTGATGTGTGGATATCAATATATATGTATGTATATATATATATACATATATATATATATATATATATATATATATATATATATATATATATATATATATAATATGTATGTATATATGTATCTATGTCTCTACAAATGCTAATTGTGAATGAGAATATAAAAAAAAAATGTTCTTGTTAATTTTCTACTACTTATTACTTCTAGCAAATGCAATATATACTGTGGAATTTTCATTTTTGTACTACATAATGTAACACCTAAATTTGTTCTTAAAACTTGCTTAGAACTATATAATTACTAAGAGTGTAACATGGAGCTTTTGTCCCCGGGCCTCCGCTGAAAATGGACCTGTGTCCAGTCAGACCCTCCTGGTTAACAAATGTAAAATGAATAAATAAAAAAATAAAATAAAATTCTGAAACAGCAAGTAAAAAAACCTGCACTTCAAAATCTTTAATTGCCTACTCCAGTAACAGAACTCTCTAATCCAGTAATAAATCCCTACTAGAAGTAACCAAAGCCAACAATGCTTCTGGCAAATCCCTCTTCTCCAACTTTATACTTAAAATCTGGAACGCTCTGCCTATAAATATTTCATCTATTACATCCTTGGTATAGTTTAAAAAATTACTAAAAACACACCTAGTGAATACCTGGCTCTGGTCTTGTATAAATCCTATAAACAAAGAAAATAGCAAATGCAGCCACTATGGGTGAACTTCATCTTCTCCAAAACCAGGTAAACAGCAAAAATATTCAGCAAAAATGGAGATGAGAAGAGCACAGCATAAAACCAACAAATTTATTGTTGTTAAAAAAGACGAACAGGTACCATCAGTGAGCGCTTTCACATCAAACAGATGCTTCATCAGTCTTCATTCACATTGCACATCACTCCTTCTTTAAATATATTATCTAATCAACAAATCAATTTTGCAATTATCTGCTTCTAATCTAGTGATCCATCTATACTCTGCAAGTTCTATTTTATTATTGATATCTCCTTCTCTTAAACCTTTATATATTACCTCTAGCACTTTGAACTTAAAAACATGAGATGAACCATTTTCTATCATATGTTTGGCTAAAGCATTGGTAATTACCGCTCTCCTCACCTCTGACTTGTGTTCTGTAATGCAGTCCCTAAGCCGTCTTCAGCATATGCCCACATAGAATCCTTCACACTCCATGTGTGTTGCTATATATACTATAGCGATTATATTACAAGTAGCCTGATATAGCTTAGCTTTACTTAGCTTTTACCCCTATATATATATATATATATATATATATATATATATATATATATATATATATATATATATATATATAGATATACTTTTCTTCATAGAAATTACACTTCTTCAAAAAAGAAAAGTAGATGCCCACTTCAGCGAAAGTGCACTTCAATGATACTGCACTTCTGCTGATGTATAGTCCCCGGATCGGCTAACTAAAAAAAACACACAATAAAAAAATCTTTTGAAGGGGGGCAAGCCCCCCTGCACCCCCACCCCCCCTACTTTAATATTCTCACTCCAAGATCACACTACAGTGGGGAAAAGGGAATATTCTCTTATCCCCACTGTACCATGATATCAGCACTAGTTTGCTTAGTTGTACTTCAACACTAAACATTGATGTACAACTAAGGTTACATGCAAACTGCATGTTTTTATTTCCTTTTTTTTTTTTACCTTTATTTTTGTTTTCACATGAAAGTGCATTTTCGACAAAATGCACTTTCACGGAAGTGCACTCGCAAATTTACGTTTCTTTGAAACGTAAATCTGATGCACTAAATGGAACCAATTTATATATAAAGATATAGCTGTATAGGTATTTGTTGTCTGTCTGCAATTGTGCTTGGGCTGTTTCCTCTGTACCCCCTTGCATCCACCTTACATACCTTCACAGATTGATTCCAGCTGGGGGAGGTGTGTCCAGCTTTGTTCTCCTTCCTCTTCCAATTCCCAAGTCATCCTCCAGACTCTCTCTTAAAGAAATCACTGTCTCCACCCACCTCCGACCTACTTCTGACCACCCATTAAAGGTGCACACAGTTTCACTAAGCCTACAACCAACTTCCTCAACCACCATAATGTCAGTTATTCCCATCCTAACCATCCATGCAGTTTTGTCAGCATCCACACTTAAATAAATCCAGTGGCAAACAACACACGATTCTCAGTCCCTTAAACTCCCATATATGTTCACTAGCATCTCCCATCATCATGGACTCCCATCTCTTACTTTTAAAACTCCTTTTCTACCCTCACCTCCACAATGCTTCCCCACCTCACCATCTTACTCCTCCTTCCTTTAACCCCCTACACTACACCATTGGTAACCTATGTCTCTTTTCCCATCTCTCAAACTACCTACCACAAAACCCCAGACTCACTCACTTGCGCCCTAAGACCTACCTCTCCCATTTACACACACTCTGTTTTCTATCTTCTGCTTATACACAACTCCAGCTTCCCTTTACTTCACCTCCTCCAAACATACCAAAGCCCAACAAACCACTTAAGGCTTCCTAAATACCCATATAAATTCACACCCAACCAACCAAACCCAACAAAATACTTAAAACTTACTAAACACCTCTATATATTTACCCATATCCTGCTCATACTACTACAAAAAACTAGCACTGAATCCAGTCCAAATCCTTCCACCACTTAACACCCATAACTTTTCCTGACAATACTGTGCATTGATTAACACCCAAAGTGTCTCTAATAAACTTGACCAGATAAACACCTTCCTTACAATTGACTCACCTAAAATCACAACTGTCAGTGAAACATGGCTCAAACAAAATGATCCTAATTTTCAGCATCTACTTCCCTTCTACAAATATCTACAAGGCACCAGACCTGGCAGTAGACAAGGTGGGGGCACTCTCATTCTTTATATAAACAACCTTAAAACTGCCATCATTGCTCAAGCAAATGTCTCCTCATATATTGAACTAAACTTGATACTTCTAAAACCTCCCAAATGAAAGTTGAGTCATCTTATAGTCACCTACTATCCTCTTCCAGCATTTTGTAACAAATTTAAATCCCCTATTCTTACTATTACCTCAGCTGCCCACATATATAAAAATATTGTTATTCTAGGTGATTTTAAACTAAATTACCTAGTTCCCTTGAGAAATTACCTTGCTGAAATCCAAGCTAATATCAACTGCATACAGTTAGTCAAAGACACTGCTTGCCCAAATCTCTGAACCAACAACCACTCCATCCTGGATATGCTAATCACTAACATCACCCATTATCATCTCCACAGTATCTGTTCTCCCACCTTGCCACTCCATTATAACCTTCCAAATTATCTAACCATCACCAAAACTGCCACTCAGACTATTTACCTTCTGACTCAGATCCACTATCAGTACAAACAACCTGAAAAAACAATTAGCAACTTTCAGAACCCAAACTCATCTGCAACAGCTCATACATATACTCTCCTTCAACTTCAAGACAAATTCTTCCCTCTCACACTGTGCCTTTTCCAATACAACAAAAACCCTGGATAACAACTGAACAAAAAGCTCTGCTCAAGCTTACAGAAAATGCATAGTCGTCATGGAAACAAATCCTGTCCCCAGAAAATTGTACTGCATTTACCTGTCTATGTAACCTAGCTAAGCAAGCCACACACAAGCACAAAACCAACTATTTTAAAAACAAACACGTTGCTCGGCAAGGCAAGACCAAACATTTCTGGCAGGCAGTAAATCTTCTCACAGGCCAAATATCCACAGATCCCATCTCCACCTCTATCACCATCCAGACCACTCAAGGCCAACTCTCAAGCTCAAACTTTCTCAAGGAAATCAGCCACTTACCTAGTACTGTAATTGATATCTTTCATTTCAACTCACCCAGAACTCCATCCTTTTATCCCTTCTTCCATTTTAAGAAAAAGTACACACAAAGGACTAGAATGCCTACTGGAAAACATACCCATGGATGCACCCGGTGGTGCAGGCAACTTTCTCCCTTGGCTTATTTCCCTCTGCAAAGACTTCCTTATCACACTCCTCTAATTTTATACCCTCTGCATAACTCCAAATACATTGCCAGACATATGGAAAACTACTCTGGTTAACCCCTCCCCAAACAGCCTCAGCTAGAAAATGCCTCTCTCACCAGTACCACCTCCTCACTCTTTAAACGTAGGAATTCTACTTTCAATGACAACATTTTGGTCACACAGATGAGACCCTTCTCAACTAGATAAAGGAAACATTTTGGCATCTCTTTTTATTGACCTTCATGCTCCTTCACTCTCTCTCCGATGCATCAGGGTTAGTTCCAGCCCTGTCACCTGGTCCCAACATTTCTTAACAAATAGTTATTTCAAAGTTGAAATAAGCTCACCCCTATCATCTCCAGTACCCCTTCCCAGAGGAGTAACCCCAGGATCCATAGTTGCCTCACTGTTGTTTTCAAACTTCATTAACAAACTACCCTCTGATCTTCCTATCCTTCTTATCACTCTTTATGCAGATGACCTGGTTATTCTTCGATGCAGTCCCTCACATTTAGCTATTCAAACCCAGCTTCAGTTGACCTCCACTATCTTAATTCTTGGCTAAACAACCATAAGCTACTCGTAAACCCCTCCAAAACAAAAAATACAATATTTGGTACCTCACAAAAGCTGAACAACACCCTAAAAATCTTAGCATTGCAGATGTCATTGGTTCCCCAATAAAAATAAAAACCTGAAAAACTAGTGGTCTTCAAACTTCGTTGATGAGCTCAGTTACAATAATTCCAAAAAATCATGAAATAAAGGTAGTGTTCCAAAGCAACAAGCCTTTATAAATCACAGACAAGTGTTCCTCACTAACAAAAATCAGAAAAACAACCAATAAAAACAACCATGTCAATTAAATGCTTAGGTTTTATGGCTAGACCATTCACTTACCTTCCAATGCCACATTGAAAACACCAGAATAATACCATTTCTCTTTTATTTTCATCCTAGATAGTATCTCAGTTTTCCTCCTGATCAGCTATAGCTGCAATAAGCAAAGGAGTCCTCCTTGACCAACTTGAGTGCGGGTTCCCCATCATAGCCACAGTCTCTAATAAAAACTCATCCACTCTACAGTACATTGAAAACAAAATCTGATAATTCATTTTCAGCCTCCTTCCCTGGGAAACATCACTGCATCACCCTCTCTAAAGCCAAATGACTAACAGTTTGCTACAGAGTTCAGCTACCTCTAGGGGGCTTTTCTTATCAAACTATTTCAATGAGGTGCCTTCCCACCTCTTGCAGCCAAACTCCATAATAAAACCACCCCTACAACCTCTACATCCTCTCCCTATTAACTACCACACTGCAGAAGATACACAATGGTAAGTGTTTGATATATTTGACATACTACACATCTTGATATACAGAAGCGCAGGTTAACATATCTAAAGGACAGTGCATCAGGACTGCAGCATCTTCTTTTATCTTGGATGTGATTTGTGACAAGGGTGTGAAGCTTCACAGAGGGGTGAGCTGCAGAAGATACACACTGTAAGTGTTTGATAGAGTTTGAGAGAGTTTGAGAGACAGCCTTACAGAACTATCTTCCAGTTTATAGAGCTGAGTATATTTTCTGTGTTATTCTGTATTATAGAGCTAAATTGTCTGCTTGAAATCTGTGTCTTACTGCTCTGCAAATATATAGAAAACAGTATATATATATATTTTATAATTTGCACATTCCTTACATCTGTATTGAAACTGTTCCCCCACCCCCCTCATTTCCTGCCTTGTCTTTCAGCTGATATAATTTAGCTAGTGCTGTGTCTCCTTTTAATTAACAGCCTGTATTCAAATTGGAACCTTGGTTTGAGAGACAGCCTTACAGAACTATCTTCAAGTTTATAGAGCTGAGTATATTTTCTGTGTTATTCTGTATTATAGAGCTAAATTGTCTGCTTGATATCTGTGTCTTACTGCTCTACAAATATATAGAAAACAGTATATATATTTTTTTATAATTTGCACATTCCTTACATCTGTATTGAAACTGTTCCCCCACCCCCTCATTTCCTGCCTTGTCTTTCAGCTGATATAATTTAGCTAGTGCTGTGTCTCCTTTTAATTAACAACCTGTATTCAAACTGGAACCTTAGTTTGAGAGACACCCTTACAGAACTATCTTCAAGTTTATAGAGCTGAGTATATTTTCTGTGTTATTCTGTATTATAGAGCTAAATTGTCTGCTTGATATCTGTGTCTTACTGCTCTGCAAATATATAGAAAACAGTATATATATTTTTTTATAATTTGCACATTCCTTACATCTGTGTCAAAACTGTTCCCCCACCCCCCTGATTTCCTGCCTTGTCTTTCAGCTGATATAATTTAGCTAGTGCTGTGTCTCCTTTTTATTAACAGCCTGTATTCAAACTGGAACCTTAGTTTGAGAGACAGCCTTACAGAACTATCTTCAAGTTTATAGAGCTGAGTATATTTTCTGTGTTATTCTGTATTATAGAGCTAAATTGTCTGCTTGATATCTGTGTCTTACTGCTCTGCAAATATATAGAAAACAGTATATATATTTTTTTATAATTTGCGCATTCCTTACATCTGTGTTAAAACTGTTCCCCCACCCACCCTCATTTCCTGCCTTGTCTTTCAGCTGATATAATTTAGCTAGTGCTGTGTCTCCTTTTAATTAACAACCTGTATTCAAACTGGAACCTTAGTTTGAGAGACAGCCTTACAGAACTATCTTCAAGTTTATAGAATTGCGTATATTTTCTGTGTTATTCTGTATTATAGAACTAAATTGTCTGCTTGTTATCTGTGTCTTACTGCTCTGCAAATATATAAAAAACAGTATATATATTTTTTTATAATTTGCACATTCCTTGCATCTGTGTTGAAACTGTTCCCCCACCCCCCCCCTCATTTCCTGCCTTGTCTTTCAGCTGATATAATTTATGTATTTATTTATTTTACATTTATTTTACATTTGTTTACCGGGCTAGTCCAACTGGATACATGTCCATTTTCAGTGGAGGCCCGGGGAGAAAAGCTCCTCTACAATTCTACTATAGTAAGACTAAACAAAAAACTTTATCATATTATATCAGCATATACAAATAAAATCTAAAAAACATGTACTTTAACTTTCAGATAGAATTAAAAGCATTTGAGTACAATATGAGGTAAAGTACATAGTTTCTCTATTACATAGAAAAAAAAAAGTACAGTATAAAAATACAGGTAGAGTACCTAGATACTCTATTACATCTTATAAGAAAAGTAGCGATTTAGCGCCTTTATTAGAAATGACGTAATAGAAACGGTTTTGTAGAGAGTAAAGCAGAGAGTTAGATATGAGAAAAAAAGAGAGGGCGGAAAAAGTCCCATAGCAGTGAGATACAAAAGGTTAGTCAGGATTATTACAAGAGCAAAGCCAGTGGTTGGAAAAGAAGAGTTTAAGTTTAGTTTTAAATAGTGGAATTGAGGTTTGAGTGGTGAGGTCTTTAGGTAGTTGATTCCATGTTTTCCCAACTGAGTTTGAAAATGTGGAGTCACCTGCTGAGTTCTTAGATAGAGAAATATGAATCAGTGTTTTGTTAGAGGAGCGACAGTTCTTCAGATTGTTATAGGGTTTTATGAGGGTGGAGAGCATTGGAGTATTGCCCGGGTGGTAGAGGGCTTTATGGGCGATTGTAAGTTGGTTAAAATGTATTAGGTTAGGTAATTCTAGCCACCCTAGTTTTTTAAGATTAGAACAATGATGAGTCCTGTATGGAGAGGCTGTAGAAAATCTGGCAATATTGTTATATGATGTAGTTAGTTTGTTAAGATTATATTTAGAAAGATTTGTATAGATTGGGGAGGCATATAATAGGGAAGAGATTAAGTGGGTTCTAGCTATTGTAGTTCTGGCTTCTGGAGTAAGGAAAGATTTAATTCTATACAGAGAGCCTAGTTTTCTGTTTGTTGATTTTACTGTAGAGTCAATGTGTGTGTCAAATTTGAGTTGGTTGTCGATTGTAATACCCAGGAGTTTGGTGTTATTGTCTGGAGAGATAAGGATGCCATTGTTGGATGTGAGTGAGAAATTAATGGAGGGAGACAAGAGGGTGGGTGTAAAAATAAGGAGTTTGGTTTTCTTTGGGTTAAGGAGGAGACAATGGTTAGAGAACCATTGCTCTATGGTAGTGAAGGTATTTTGCGTGAGGGAATGAAGTTCAGACTGTGTTGGGGCTGAGCAGATAATGGTTGTATCATCTGCATATTGGATGCAAGTTGATAGGGAAGTGGCTAGGTGAAGGTCATTTATAAAGATGGAAAATAGTAGAGGGCCTAAGATGGAGCCCTGAGGGACTCCTATAGAGGTGGGAAGGAGATCAGAGAGATGGTTGTGCCAGAGTACAGCCTGTTTTCGGTTATCCAGATAGGATGTGAACCAATTTAAGGCTGTATTGTCAAAAGAGAGGGACTTCAGACAATAGAGGAGAAGTTTGTGGTTGACCATATTAAAGGCTTTGGATAGGTCAACGAAGAAGGCTGAAGAAGGTATGTTATTGTTGCGTTTTTTGTTTATTGAGTCGATAAAGGATAGTAAGGCTGTAGTAGTACTATGGAAAGGGCGAAAACCATGTTGGCACTTAGCTAGGAGGTTATTATTTAGTAGGTGATTTAGTAACTGTTTGTGGATGCATTTCTCCATTATTTTTGCAAGTGGTGATAAAAATGCTATGGGACGAAAGTTGGAATACTCAGTAGAGTCACCACCTTTGAACAGTGGGATGATATATGAGATTTTCCATAATGATGAGATTGTGCTTTCTTTTAAGGTCCTGTTAATCAGTATAGAGATTGGATAAGCTATGGCTTTTGCACCAATTTTGAGGAATTCTGCTGGTAATTTGTCAGCCGAGGGGGTTGTAGGTTTTAATTTTTGAAGTAAGGAAGATATATATGTGGTAGGTATGGGTTTGAGGTGGAATGGGGGCGGATAGGGCCTTGGATTAGTAGTTTGGAGGTGTCAGGGCTTTGTTGGTTAGAAAGCTTTAGAATGGCAGAGGTAAAGAAAGTATTAAAGGCGTTTGCTGTTTGTAATGGGCAGTCGGGGTTTGAATCAATAGGATTTGGTGTGGCAACTTTCCCAGGTGATAACAGTGTATTAATGGCAGTCCAGAATTTATGTGGTTGTTGTAGGGATGTTTGTTGTAGCTGAGTATAAAAGTTCATCTTATCTTGTAGGATGGCTTTCTTTGTTAGATTTCTTTATTCTCTGAAACTAAGGCGATCAGTTGTGTTTCTTGAGGTACGCCATTTTGTCCAGGCTTTGTTCCTACTAAGGATTAGATTCCAGGTAGTATTAGTAAGCCATTGTTTAGCTAGTGTTGTGTCTCCTTTAAATTAACAACCTGTATTCAAACTGGAACCTTAGTTTGAGAGACAGCCTTACAGAACTATCTTCAAGTTTATAGAGCTGAGTATATTTTCTGTGTTATTCTGTATTATAGAGCTAAATTGTCTGCTTGATATCTGTGTCTTACTGCTCTGCAAATATATAGAAAACAGTATATATATTTTTTTATAATTTACACATTCCTTACATCTGTGTTGAAACTGTTCCCCCCCCCCTCATTTCCTGCCTTGTCTTTCAGCTGATATAATTTAGCTAGTGCTGTGTCTCATTTTAATTAACAACCTGTATTCAAACTGGAACCTTAGTTTGAGAGACAGACTTACAGAACTATCTTCAAGTTTATAGAGCTGAGTATATTTTCTGTGTTATTCTGTATTATAGAGCTAAATTGTCTGCTTGATATCTGTGTCTTACTGTTCTGCAAATATATAGAAAACAGTATATATATTTTTTTATAATTTGCACATTCCTTACATCTGTGTTGAAACTGTTCCCCCCCCCTCATTTCCTGCCTTGTCTTTCAGCTGATATAATTTAACTAGTGCTGTGTCTCCTTTTAATTAACAACCTGTATTCAAACTGGAAACTTAGTTTGAGAGACAGCCTTACAGAACTATCTTCAAGTTTATAGAGCTGAGTAAATTTTCTGTGTTATTCTGTATTATAGAGCTAAATTGTCTGCTTGATATCTGTGTCTTACTGCTCTGCAAATATATAGAAAACAGTATATATATTTTTTTATAATTTGCACATTCCTTACATCTGTGTTGAAACTGTTCCCCCACCCCACCCCTCATTTCCTTCCTTGTCTTTCAGCTGATATAATTTTGCTAGTGCTGAGTCTCCTTTTAATTAACAACCTGTATTCAAACTGGAACCTTAGTTTGAGAGACAGCCTTACAGAACTATCATCAAGTTTATAGAGCTGAGTACATTTTCTGTGTTATTCTGTATTATAGAGCTAAATTGTCTGCTTGATATCTGCGTCTTACTGCTCTGCAAATATATATAAAACAGTATATATATTTTTTTATAATTTGCACATTCCTTACATCTGTGTTGAAACTGTTGCCCCACCCCCCTCATTTCCTGCCTTGTCTTTCAGCTGATATAATTTAGCTAGTGCTGTGTCTCCTTTTAATTAACAACCTGTATTCAAACTGGAACCTTAGTTTGAGAGACAGCCTTACAGAACTATCTTCAAGTTTATAGAGCTGAGTATATTTTCTGTGTTATTCTGTATTATGGAGCTAAATTGTCTGCTTGATATCTGTGTCTTATTGCTCTGCAAATATATAGAAAACAGTATATATATTTTTTTATAATTTACACATTCCTTACATCTGTGTTGAAACTGTTCCCCCACCCCCCCACATTTCCTGCCTTGTCTTTCAGCTGATATAATTTAGCTAGTGCTGTGTCTCCTTTTAATTAACAACCTGTATTCAAACTGGAACCTTAGTTTGAGAGACAGCCTTACAGAACTATCTTCAAGTTTATAGAGCTGAGTATATTTTCTGTGTTATTCTGTATTATAGAGCTAAATTGTCTGCTTGATATCTGTGTCTTACTGCTCTGCAAATATATAGAAAACAGTATATATTTTTTATAATTTGCACATTCCTTACATCTGTGTTGAAACTGTTCCCCCACCCCCCTCATTTCCTGCCTTGTCTTCAGCTGATATCATTTAGCTAGTGCTGTGTCTCTTTTTAATTAACAACCTGTATTCAAACTGGAACCTTAGTTTGAGAGACAGCCTTACAGAACTATCTTCAAGTTTATAGAGCTGAGTATATTTTCTGTGTTATTCTGTATTATAGAGCTAAATTGTCTGCTTGATATCTGTGTCTTACTGCTCTGCAAATATATAGAAAACAGTATATATTTTTTTATAATTTGCACATTCCTTACATCTGTGTTGAAACTGTTCCCCCACCCCCTCATTTCCTGCCTTGTCTTTCAGCTGATATAATTTAGCTAGTGCTGTGTCTCCTTTTAATTAACAACCTGTATTCAAACTGGAACCTTAGTTTGAGAGACAGCCTTTCAGAACTATCTTCAAGTTTATAGAGCTGAGTATATTTTCTGTGTTATTCTGTATTATAGAGCTAAATTGTCTGCTTGGTATCTGTGTCTTACTGCTCTGCAAATATATAGAAAACAGCATATATATTTTTTTTATAATTTACACATTCCTTACATCTGTGTTGAAACTGTTCCCCCACCCCCCCCCGCATTTCCTGCCTTGTCTTTCAGCTGATATAATTTAGCTAGTGCTGTGTCTCCTTTTAATTAACAACCTGTATTCAAACTGGAACCTTCGTTTGAGAGACAGCCTTACAGAACTATCTTCAAGTTTATAGAGCTGAGTATATTTTCTGTGTTATTCTGTATTATAGAGCTAAATTGTCTGCTTGATATCTGTGTCTTACTGCTCTGCAAATATATAGAAAACAGTATATATATTTTTTTATAATTTGCACATTCCTTACATCTGTGTTGAAACTGTTCCCCCACCCCCCTCATTTCCTGCCTTGTCTTTCAGCTGATATCATTTAGCTAGTGCTGTGTCTCTTTTTAATTAACAACCTGTATTCAAACTGGAACCTTAGTTTGAGAGACAGCCTTACAGAACTATCTTCAAGTTTATAGAGCTTGAGTATATTTTCTGTGTTATTCTGTATTATAGAGCTAAATTGTCTGCTTGATATCTGTGTCTTACTGCTCTGCAAATATATAGAAAACAGTATATATATATTTTTATAATTTGCACATTCCTTACATCTGTGTTGAAACTGTTCACCCACCCCCCTCCCTATTCTTGGTTGTAGTTTAAATTTGGTGGCTTTTGCAGTGCCCGCCCCACTGTAGATTTGATCTAAGACACTCCCCCAGGACATCTCTTTACAGCATTCTACCTAATAAACCCTTTCTGCACTTGCTTTTAGTCCTTTTTAATTTAATTACATTTTTTCAAACTGTGTGTGGACTAATATTGCTACATATTCAAGTGTGCCAGCTTGCACTGCATAAGAATTGTATTTACTACTGCTTTTACTACTCTTCTAAAAAAAAAAAAAAATTCTTCTGCTTTTACTGTACTTGTGTTTCTTCCTACTTTATTTTCCTTTTGCGTCATCTTAAAAGTTCTCACTTGTATTTATTACTGCTTGGTGTAACTCATTCTAAGCCTTTTAGTTTAAACACTTGGGCTTCAGGCCAGTTGTTTTACATTGAGAGGGTTTGTGGTCTGCACTGTAGTGGCAGAACAGGTGGCTTACATCCTTCTAAGTTGGGAACTGCTGATTGAGGGCTCAGTGTGTTATTTTAAAAGTATATTAATTCTGGTTTAAGCACTTGTGCTTTCAGGCCAGTTATTTTACATTAAGAGGGTTTCGTGGTCTGCACTCTTGTGGGAGGAGAGGCTGGACTCTGCCCTTCTGAGCTGGGAATTTCTGGCTGAAGGCTTATAGTGCATGCATATCTGAATTTCTTCTTACTGAAATTGGTACACCTTTTTTGCTGTAGCATAGACTATATCCAGGCCTGCTGAATCTAGCTTTGTTTGTATAACTTGAGCACTAATCCAGGCATTATTTAAAGTATTCAGTTGTATTTATTACTGCTTGGTAGTAACTTGGTTAAAGTGTAGCTATCATTCTAAGTATTTTGGATTAAGCACTTGGGCTTCAGACCAGTTGTTCTACATCAGGAAGGTTTGTGGCATGCACTGTGGTGGCAGGACAGTTAGCTTTCATCCTTTTAAGTTGGGAACTGCTAATTGAGAGTTCAGTGTCTGTTATTCTTAAAGTGTATTAGCTCTGGTTTAAGCACTTGGGCTTCAGGCCAGTTATTTTACATTAATAAGGTTCGTGGTCTGCACTCTTGTGGGAGGAGAGGCTGGATTCTGCCCTTCTGACCTGGGAATTTCTGGTTAAAGGTTTATAGTGCCTGAATATTTGAACTGTATCTTATTGAAATTGGTACACCTTGTTTGCTGTAGGATAGACTAGATCCAGGCCTGCTGAATCTAGCTTTGTTTGTATGCTTGTTATTTCCCTGGAACACTAATTCCACCTAAAACGCGGCTTCTCAGCGCTTCTGTGGATCCCTAGTGATATCTGCATTGCTTACTGTACTTATTTCCTTGCTTCGCTTGAAAGAAAGTTACTGTTTGTCCTTTTTGCATTTAAGTTACCTGTAACACATTGCACTTGTTACCTGGCACTTGCTCACTAAAGCAATTATAAGTCAGCACTAAAAATTAAAAGCACTACACCCTCACTCCCCATTGGCCCTTGTTTCAATTATAAAGGAATTCCCAAAATTATTCTAGCATGTCCAAAGGTCAGTTGTCAATCTCCTCTCCAGTCCAGCTGGTGAATATGGGAATCTTGAGACAATGTTACAACTGCCTCATGTACACAGACAACCCTCTCCTCCTCCCAACAAATTCCAACACATGTGAGAGATGCAACCATATAGCCAAAATGGGGGCTAAGCTCTCTCAACTCAGTACTGACATAACCAGTCAGGAGGAGAAGGAAACCACACTAACTACAATTCCAGTCTCACATAGACCTACCACGACAGCAAACCAAACACATAATCACAGAAAAACATACTCGGAGGCTCTAAATAAAGATCTGCCTAAGCAGCAGAGGCCTCCAAAGCAGACACCCAAGCAACCACTACCCCAAAACAAAACACGTGCAACACATATCTCACAAAGCCAGTATGCCGAACAGTCACAGCCCTTAAGGCTAAACAACACACCTGATACACTTGTAATAGGTGACTCTATCGTCAGGCACACTGACGTCCCGCTCACCAGGCTGAACAAGGAGAAGGTCACGGTGAGCAGCCTGTCTGGCGCTAGCATCCGCCACATAATACAAGCACTCAGGTCACTCCAAGGCAAGTACAAATATGATTCAGTCATTGTCTATGCTGGGGTGAATGACCTGAGACGTACCTCCCTGGACTACATGAAAAGAGACATAGAGGAGCTCTCTGAGCATGTAGCCCAGGCTGGTATGACCCTGACCTTGAGTAGCATCTTACCCTCACCAAGAATGATGCCACAATATGAAGACAAGATGATCAATTTCAACAATTGGCTTAAGTATTGGTGTCATTCAAAGGGGATCCAATGCCTGTCAGCTTGGGATGATATGCACGACAAGCCACAATGCTTTGCTAGGGACGGCTTGCACCTGTCACCCCTGGGCTTTCGGATATTGGCAAAGGCTCTTGCTACCCCCATAGTGCCTTTTTTAGGCAATTCTCAAAAGACAAACCCACCTCCATAGGTATCACAAGGGATAAGAAACTAAGAGTAATGCTACTCAACGCCAGAAGTCTAAACCTCAAGATGCATGCACTCGAAACTCTCCTTTGCATGGAGAACATTGATATCTGTGCAGTAACAGAAACCTGGTACAGGACTCCCGAGAGCACCCCAGCACTACCAGGTTATACCTCATACCATGCTTTTCTGCCCCAAAACTTGGACCGAACCACAAAAGGAGGGGGAGTATCGATATTCATCAAAGATACCCACACCTCCAGGTTGGTGGCAAAGCACGAAGCATCAGAGACTATCGATGTGCAACTAACAGTGGGTAAAACTGCCTTCCAGTTTATAGCCTGCTACAGACCACCCTCTCAAACCCAGGAACCCCACTCGGCCTTCCTGAGAACACTGGAAAATATGAAGGTCACTCCGAACACCATTATATTGGGCGACTTCAACTACCCAAACATAGATTGGGAGCATTACTCTAGCTCCAACACCCTTGCCCAAAGGTTCCTAGAATTCATAAACTCAAATGCGATGGAACAACTTGTTACCACTCCCACAAGAGGGGAAAACATACTGGACCTGATCATCACCAACATGGGGACTCTATGCTCCAGACCAGAAGTGTATCCCTCACTGGTAAGATCAGACCATAAACGGATCTCACTGGATATTCACATCCCGACCCCACCCACTGCACAGAAAACCACAGTGAAAAACTTCTCTAAAGCAAATTTCACACTCCTCAAAACCAAGGTGGAATCCTTCAAAGCCCCCAGGCCTGTGGAAAATACTGCCCAGACCGCAGAATCCTTTATAAATGCATTCTATGAACACCTTCAGGAATGCATGGATCATGCAATCCCAAGTAAAACCAAGACCCAATCCTCCAAAGGCAGACGACCTGTCTGGTGGACCCCAGCCATAAACAAACTATACAATAGAAGGAGGAAGCTACTACATGATAGAGCAAAATCCCAAAAAGGGACGGCATCTCTGATCAGTATTAGCAAAAAACTAAGGGCACTCATAAAATCATCAAAGGCCAGCTTCGAGAAAAAAATTGCACAGGACACTAAGGATAATCACAAGGCTTTCTTTAGTTATGTTAGGAACCTGGGTGGGAATTCCCAGATATGCTCAGAATTAGTCCAAAATGACAAAAAATACACTGATCCCACAGACATTGCCAACATCCTAGCTGACAGGTTCAGCACAAACTTCTCCCCCGCCTCCCCACCAAAAGGGCAAATATCTATCCCAGCAGAGTGCTGCCCCCCTGACATCTCAGATGCTCAGGTGGGAGCCGCCCTCTCCAAAGCAAAAAACACAGCATCAATGGGACCAGATGGTGTCCCAGGCTGCATCCTACATGAACTCCAAGAAGAGCTAAACCCAAACATAAAACTACTGTTCAATCTCAGCCTTACTACAGGATATGTACCCATAGAGTGGCGTACAGCAACAGTGGTCCCTCTCCACAAAGGTGGTGCCTCAACGGACCCTGGAAACTATCACCCCATAAGCCTGACTAGCTTGGTCTGCAAAGCTATGGAAAGGATCATCATGGACCTCATAAATAAAGATATTGGGGACTTACAGACACTGGATCCTACCCAGTTCGGCTTTGTTAAGGGCAGATCCTGCCTCTTAAACCTGGTTGATTTCTTTGAAACAGTCACCAAGGCCATTGTCGAAGGGAAGGTGGTCCACACAGCCTATCTGGACCTCGCAAAAGCCTTTGATACAATACCCCACTCGAGCATTATAGCTAAGCTCACCAGCTTAAATATAAACCCCTATGTCACTAGATGGGTTGCAAACTGGCTCAAGGACAGAACCCACATGGTTAGAATTGTTGGAGCCATGTCAGACTCCAAACCAGTTACAAGTGGTGTCCCACAAGGCTCAGTCCTGGGACCTCTCTTGTTTGGTATATATTTCTCGGAGGTACAGGCCAGCACGGAAGGACTGTTGCTGACCAAGTTCGCAGATGACTGCAAACTGGGCACCATAATCGACTCTCCAGCCGACACAAGCATCCTCCAAAAGGGTCTCATAGAAACAGACAACTGGTGCCAGAGCCATGGCCTCAAGCTAAACGCCAAAAAGTGTATAGTCATCCCCTTTGGCAAAAACAAAGTGGCCACAAATTACCACATAGGTGGTAGTCCATTAAGTACAGAAGAAGTAATTAGGGACCTGGGGACCCAAGTTGATAGCAATCTCTCATTTGACAACCACGTGGCCAAAGTGGTTAGGAAAAACATTTTATATAGCCCACCTAATCATGAAGGGATTCACATCTAGATTAGGGGAGGTCATCGTGCCTCTTTACTCATCCCTCATCAGGCCCATAATCGAGTACAATGCCCCTTTTGGGATGTACCTTACCAAACTCCTGCAGCAACTGGAAAGACCCCAAAAGTACCTCACCAAGAAGATCAAAGGGCTCAAACAGATGCCATATGCTGCCCGGTTAAAGAAACTCCAGCTCTACTCAGTGGCATACCGCCTGCTCAGAGGTGACCTGTGCCTGACGTATAAGGCCATGTCCAACTCGGAATTAAGGGACATGCTGCACCTCAAAAAATCCAAATCCCATCGAGCTACACGCTCAAGAGACTTGAACCTCAGCACTGAAATAAATTGGACATGCTGGAGGGACAGATTCATAACCCAGAGGCTCCCTTCACTCTGGAATAAAATCCCAGTCCAGGTTAGGCAGAGTCCCTCATTGACTCTCTTCATGAGGAATCTTGATGAGTGGATGGGAGATTGTAGGTTTACCCCAGGTATCACTTCTGTGTCACTGTTAGACAGAGGCACAGTATACTAACCTCGAAAAAGGGCATAGCAAAATTAATTTAAAATGGGTGGCGAAAGCCAAACACACTCTGGCTAGGCTTATAAATGCTTTAGGGCATATAGCCTAGTATGAACCTATGAACCTATGAACCTATGATATATCTGACCAACTACACATCTTAATGTACAGGAGCTCACATTAAAGTATTACCCAAAGGACAGTACATCAGGAATGTAGAATCTTCTTTCTTCCTGGATGTGACAAGGCAAAAGGGTGTGATTCTCCACAGTGGGATGAGTTGTAGAAGATAAACACTGGTAAGTGTTTGATATATTTGACCTACTACACATCTTGAAATGCAGGAGCTCAAGTTAATATTATCCAAAGGACAGTACATTAGAACAGCAGCATCTTCTTTTATCCTGTGACAAGGGTGTGAAGTTTCAGAGTGGGACGAGGGGAATAAGCCACACACTGAGAAGAGTTCATTCCACTTCAAGTAAGATCAACATGTACAAATGGCACCTTAATTCAGCATCATACAAGACATACATCACATTAAGACTATAACACCCTAACATTCTGTTCAACAGCTCTAGGATGAGGAGAACCAGGATAGGCTGAGAATCCATTCCCCAAAAGTAAAGAGATAAAGTTCTCCAGGATAAGATAATGACCTTCAACTACACTCATGTAAGTGTGTATGTACTTATATTTATGTAACTAATATTTTTGGGATGGATGATGATATGAGTAGCTTCTCTTTGTAGTTAACTGATACCATTGGCATGAAGAGTTGTGTGAGTGGACCTCTGTCTCACTAAGTACCTTCAAGTGACACAAAAGCTTGTTACAGTCTGACAGCATTGCTTCTAAAAGCCAGCCTGAATATCTGTCAAATGTGACTAAGAAGGCTGCTTGAGTAAAGAGTTGCATGTTCATCAAAAAAATGATGGCACCAAGTGAAGGGAAGACCTATCAGGAGGAATGCACCACAAAGTAGCGTATGTTCCCTTCAGAAACACTAGTGTGTTGGGTGGGAGGAGAGCAAAGAGAGGATGTGTTCACTTCAGGCACACTAGTGTGCTGGAACGGATGACAGTATCACAAAGAGTGTATTCCTTTCAGGAATACAATTGTGCTGGATTGGAGGAGAGCAGCCTTGTGTGTTGGACAACAGGAGAGCAGCACCAGAGTGTTCCCTTCAGTCACACTTGTTTGTCAGACTACAGAAGAGCACCACAGATTATTTTTCTCCTTCAGGCATAACGAGGCATTGGATTGGAGGACAACACCAGCGAGGGTGTTTTCACTTCAGGCATACTAGCTGTTGCATGGCAGGAGAGCACCACAGAGTGTGCACTCCCTTCAGGCATACTGGTGAGATGAATCAGAGGAAAGGATCACAGAGGGTGTGCTCCATTCAGGCATATGGGTGGGTTGGATGGTAGGACAGAGGCACAGAGGCAATGTTCACTTTAGGCACACTGGTAGATTGGATGGAAGGACAGCACCAAATAGTGTATGTTCCTTTCAGACATACTGGTGTGTCAGATGGAAGGACAGCACCACAACGGATATGTTACCTTCAGGCATACTGGTGTGCTGGATGGGAGGAGACAGCCATGGAAGAGGTGTTTCCTTCACGCATACTGGTGTGCCAGATGTGAGGAGAGCACAACAGAGTGCATGTTCCCTTCACACCTACTTGTGATCTGGATGGGAGAAGATCACTATGGAGAGTATGTATCCTTCAGGCATACTGCTGTATCAAATGGGAGGAGAGCACCACACAGGATGTGAGCACATCAGGCATACTGTTGCAACAGATGAGAGAAGAGCAGGACAAAGGGCATTTTCCCTTCAAGCACACTGGGGTGTTGGATGGGAGGAGAGCGTCACAAAGGGTGCGTTCCCTTCAGCCACACTGGTGACATGGATAGAAGAACAGCACCAAAGAGTGTATGTTCCCTTCACAGATTCTGGTGTGTTGGATAGTAGGATGCACCACAGATGGTATGCTCCCTTCAGGTATGCTTGTGTTGATCAGGAGGGGAGCACAAAAGAGTGCATATTCCATTCATTCATACTCATGTGTCAGATGGGAGAAGAGCACCACAGAGGTTGTGTTCCCTTCATGTACACTGGTGGGTTGGAAGGGAGGAGACCACCACAGCAGATGTATTCCCTTCAGGCATACTGTGAGTAGGGAGGGAGAAAAGCATGACACAGGGTGGTTCCCTTCAGGCACATTGGTGTGATGGACGGGAGGAGAGGCAGGGGAAGTGTTCACTTCAGGAACACGGGTAGATTGGATGAGAGGAGAGCACCAAAGAGTGTATGTTCCCTTTAAGTTTCATGGTTTGTCAGAAAGAAGGAGAGTACTACAGGTGGTGCATTCCCATCAGGCATTTTGGTGGGTTGTATGTGAGGAAAGCACAACAGGGGGTGGTTCCCTTCAGGCACATCAGTGTGTTAGATAGGAGAAGAGCACCACAGAGGGTGGTTCTCTTCAGGCCCACTGGTGTGTTTGATTGGAGGAGAGCACCACAGAGGGTACTTCCCTTTAGGTACACTGATGTGTTAGATAGGAGACGAGCACCACTGAGGGTGGTTCTCTTCAGGTAAACTGGTGTGTTGGATTGGAGGAGAGAACACAGAGGGTGGTTCCCTTCAGGTACACTGGTGTGTTAGATTGGAGGAGAGCACCACAGAGGGTGTTTTCCCTTTAGGTACATTGATGGATTAGATGGGAGGACAGCACCAAAGAGTGTAACTTCCCTTCTGGTATTCCATTTTGTCAGATGGAAGAGAGCACTACAGATGACATGTTCCCATCAGGCATACTGGTGTGCTGGATGGGAGGCAAGCAGCACAAAGGCTGTTTTCCCTTCAGACACAATGGTGCATAGGATGTAAGGAGAGCAACACAGAGTGTGTGTTTCCTTCAGGCACACTGGTGGGTCAGATGACAGGAACACAGAGAAGGTGTGTTCCCTTTGGGCATAATGGCATGTTGGATGTGAGGGGTGGAGCAATAGTGGCTGCATTCCTTTCAGGGATACTGGGGGGGTTGGAAGGTGGAGAGCACCCCAGAGGGTGTGCTCCATTGAGGCAAACAAGTGAGCTGGATGGGAGGAGAACACCAAGCAGTGCATGTTCCATTCAGGCATACTGATTTGTAGAATGTGAGGGGAGTACCACAGACCCTATGCTCCCTTCAAGCACACTAGTAAGTTGAATAGGAAGATAGCCCCACATAGCGTGTGCTCCCTTTAAGCATAATGGTGAGTTGGATAGGAGGAGAGCACTGGAAAGGGTGTGCTGCCTTCTGGCATACTGGTGTATCACATAGGTGAAGAACATAACAGAGAGTATTTTCCGTTCAGGCATATTAGTCAGTTGAATGGGAAGAGAACATCACAGAGGGCACATTCCCTTCACAAATACTGGTTTGTTGAGGACAAGAGAGTACCACAGAGGGTGTATTCCCTTCAGGCATACAGGTGAGTTGGATGGGAGGAGAGAGCCACACAGGGTATTTATCCTTTGGGCACATATGTGATTTAGATAGGGTGTGCTCCCTTCAGGCACACTATTGTCTCAGATGGAAGAACAGCACCACAAAGGATGTGTTCCTTTCATGCATACTGGTATACCAGATGGGAGGAAAGCACAAAACAGAGTGTGTTCCCTTCAAGCACACTAGTGGGTTGGATGGGAGGACAGTACTAAAGGGTGTATGTTCTCTCCAAGCATAGTGGTGCTCTGGATGAGAGGAAAGGAGAGTACCCCAGATGAGGTGTTCCCTTCAAACATTCTGATGCATTGGATGGGAGGCGAGCACTACAGAGAGTGCGTACCTTTAAGTCACACTGGTGTGGTGTGTTGGATGGCAGGAGAGCACCATAGAGGGTGTGCTCCCTTCAGGCATACTGGTGCCATGCAAGGGAGGAGAGCACCATAGAGGGTGTGCTCCCTTCAGGCCTACTGGTGAGATGGATCCGAGGACAGCATCTCAGAGAGTGTGTTCCCTTAAGGCACACTGCTGGGATAGATGGGAGGACAGCACCACACTGATGTGTCCCCATCAGGCATACTGGTGTGTCAGATGCGAGACGAGCACCACAGAGGTTGTTTTTCCTTCTAGTGTTGTAGGATAGAAGGACAACATGACAGAGTGTATGTTCCTTTCAAGTGGCTTTCATCTTGTTCAGAAAGGACCTCAGTGCATCACCTTATACAAAGGAAAAGAAAAGCAGCTGTCTACTGCAGCACCCCTTATGTTTCTGTACAGCCTATGTATGGGGCAAGGATGAGTGCATGGGGCAAGGACAGTGAGGGAAGGAAGAGTGCATGGGGCAAGAATAGTGGGGCAAGGATGAGTGCATGGGGCAAGGACAGTAAGGGAAGGAGGAGTGCATGGGGCAAGGATAGTAGGGCAAGGATGAGTGCATGGGGCAAGGACAGTAAGGGAAGGAGGAGTGCATGGGGCAAGGATAGTGGGGTAAGGATGAGTGCATGGGGTAAGGACAGTGAGGGAAGGAGGAGTGCATGGGGCAAGGATAGTGGTGCAAGGATGAATGCATGGGGCAAGGATAGTGGGGAAAGGATGAATGCATGGGGCAAGGATAGTGGAGCAAGGATAAGTGCATGGGGCAAGGACAGTGAGGGAAGGAGGCGTGCATGGGGCAAGGATAGTGGGGCAAGGATGAATGCATTGGACAAGGACAGTGGGGAAAGGAAGAATGCATGGGGCAAGGATAGTGGGGCAAGGATGAGTGCATGGGGAAAAGATGAGTGGAGCAAACATGATTGCATGTGACAAGGATGAGTGCTACCAACATGGGACGACCAGCACTTAGTTTAATGAAGAACAGCTTTGCTTCATAACCTTAATATATATATATATATATATATATATATATATATATATATATATATACGGCAGAAAAGCATTCTTGGATTAGTTCATCCACTTAGTACAGAGATATAGTTTGCTGTTAAACACTAATTCAGTAAAAACTCAAGAGTGACACTACTAAGCTGGAATCTTAACTGTGTAGAATTTTCAGTGTGTAATACCTTACACTTTCTGTAGTAGAGGCTCATGGGATATATGAAAATGACCCCATAAAGACATAACAGTTTGTCAGCCACATGGCTAAATCAATATTTTTCTAGCCTTGTCAGTACAGCAGAAGTGGATTGTTTGGCTATACTTTAGATTCACAGTGCTTAAAAGCAAGTGTGATGGCCATAAACATTAGGGTGAAAAGTATCATTCAAATCAGAGGGCAAAACATTCACTCCAAAAAAAAAAAAAAAAAAAAAAGCACTCATTAAAAACTAAAAGAAAATCCTCGCCAAGCTGGAATCTTCACTATGTAAAAACTTTGACCTTCTGTTTTGGAGGCCTAAGGGACATCAACAAAAATACACACTCTGATTGTTCACAAGAATGTATGTAAACAATTTTCTAGGTAACTACTCTGAATTACTATATTACTGCTTATATTACTGTATTTTTGTTTGTGAAATGTTTTGTATTTAACCCAGGATGAGCCAGAAATTGATACAAATTATTCAGTGCACTACCACAGAAAACAAATCTAACTAACTAACTAACTAACTAAAACCCTTATGGTAGAGCTTCTGACATGCCATGTTGAGGCTTTCTTCTGACCGTTTCGGTACAGCCTAAGTGCATTGTTTAGCCATACTTTTTTTTAAACACCTTTATTGAATTATCACTTGTGACACAAACAAGCTTATATTTATATAAAAAGAATGAAACCATATTAACAAGTTTACATTTATAGCTAGTATACATTATATATTTTATGATCATATAATCTTATATAAATTATTCAGTGACTGCTTCTTTTAAACCTTATTCCTCTGCCAAACCATTTTATAAATGAAAATTTTACAACAATTTCCATTTTATTAAACAAGAATCATCTTTATTAAATTATCCCTTATAATGATATAAACAATCATACATTTATAAAAATGAAAATAATACATTGACACATTTTTAGTTGCAAACATTATACATAACTAATAATTTATCCAGTCATTTCCAGTTAAGCAATATAGCTCATTCAAACCCTTCCTTCTTTTAAACCTCATTCCTCCTCCAAAACATTATTCTGCATGTATTGTTCCCACAGTTCCCATTTTTCTATGTAATTTGCTCCTACCCTTTTCTAAAGATCCCAATTTCAGTTGTTTTATCTCCGTTATTATAGTCACTACTTCTAGTACAGTTGTATTAGGCTTAGATTTCCATTTTCTACTAATTGCTTTTTTGGCAGCCACCATAATAAGACTCAGCAGTGTCATACTAGGACTAAGCAATTCCAGTTCTGTATCATAGCTCAAAAAATCATTTCCTTAGCAATTTGGTCACCAAGTATTTCTGACAGAGTAGTCTGCAGGAATTTTTTTTTTAAATCGGCCAACTCATTACAT
>NC_056741.1:78997820-79050194 GCF_019279795.1 Protopterus annectens
TCTGAACTGTCCCTGATTTCCAGGGACATTCCTGATTTTGACTCAAATTCTAACTCCGTCCCACTTAATCCCTCCTAAAACTAGTGACTTTTGGAGGAAAGGTGGTGAATTACACGTAATGAATAATGACAACAATTAAGAGTTATAAACATCATTTACCACAGAAAATGTGTATGAATTCATATGCTCTGAGTCTGTCAATGTGTCAGGTTAATAGCACTAATAATGTAAATGTGTCCCTGATGTTGTTATGATGTGTCCCTGATTCAGTTGGTATTTTTCTCCAATCGTATGAGAGGTCTGATAGGGACAGAAAGCACATATTCCACTGACAACCTTAGAAAGATGATAGAATATTAGGTATGTAGTAGCATGACTCGGCTGAAGGATGTGGGTTCCAAAACCCAATTACTTGTTTGTATTGAAAAGTGTCAGTTTCCATGTATTAGCCAGACAGGTGCAGATTGTAAGAGGAATACACCAATAATATGAATCAAATTCTGGACAGGCCGTGGATTCCATACAGTCGAATGGCATGCTTTCACCTAATGGGTAGCCTTTCCCGATACTGTAGGCATGTAATTTGATGTAATAGGCATCACAAGGTAATATCATAGTCTTCACTCCCACCCAGGGATGTGAGTGTCAGATGCAAACACCAAATGCAGTGCATTTGCAAGTGCGGGAGCAAGCGGTATAAGCCTGTTTGGCGGCCAGTATGTGAGTATTACACTGGTGAAGCAATGTAGAGGCTAACTGAGTGTATGAAACTGTAACCAGATGTTAGCATTGCTTAACTCCATGCAAACCCATGCACACCCGCTCACAACTACTTTAATGTGCTTTAATCACTCCGTATCCAACGGAATTGTTCTACCCAGCAATAAAATAAACAGCCTCTGCAAGTCTCGAAACCAGGACCCTGCACACACAGCTATTGTGATTTACCACTACACCATGGCAGATATACAGACATCGGATCTTATCACAAACATATCCTCAAGCTCAGTCATTCAACAGTATAGGAAATGTATTCTATCTTGTAGATGTATGTGTGTGTGTTTATGTCCAGATATAGATACATACATATATATATAGATATATCAAGAACATCCCATGTGACAACAAAGCATTACAAAGGAATGAAAAGGGAAACACCAGCAATGCCTGTATTATGTAGTGGTGTTGCCCTATGTAATATCAAGACTCCCTCAGACAGACATGTGTCATTAATACACGCAAACATTTGTACATTGGCCAAATACTTCACTCTGTGCATTTTATTTACATTAACACAACAGTTCCTGTCCAATCATTATGTGAGAACAGTACTCTTGCAAGGTGCTGTGTGTGACATCATCATCATGAAAAAGGTAAATGGGGTAATCATAGAGGGACCGGTAGTGTTGTGTGTACAATGGGGTCATCTGCATCATGTATACCTGGAACCTTTTAGGAGTCATGTGCATACCAGGATCGTGTGCCTGAGAGACAGGGGTGAGGACAACTGGAGCATGTTGTGATGCATATTAAAAGGATTATGTGTGTCCAGTGGACACGTGTGAAATGGACAGCTATGCCTGGGGCAAATGTTGTTCTAGGAACCGATTGGCCTTTTGTTTGTGTAGGGTGAGAGTGGGATGTGGGGGAAGGAGAGTAGGTATGCTCATGGAGGATAGGTTGGGTAGGATGACAGACAAGACAGCATACAGGGTTAGTATATGACACATGTGGGGGGATACACCTTGGACAGGGTGGGGTGTTTGGCAGTCACATGCCCATGAGCCCCCAGATGGAAACAGTGGGACGGAGGTCCCCAGCCATGGGCAGCCACCACTGCACCAAAACAGCCACAAAGGTGGCAGTGCTGGGGGCTGTCTAGGAGAGGCAAGCTCACCCTGTAAATGTGACACTCTGCCCTCGAGCTGGTGTATCTGGCCGTAAAACCCCTCATTGAGCCCCCCATGCACCACGTCTGCCCCCACGCACCACGTCTGGGACTGCACGACAGTGGACATGTTCCTGTCTGGACCTGCTCCCAGGGAGGAAAAGCCCCATCCTTAGTGGCAGTTCGACCAGAAGGTGGTGCAGAGCCAACAGAGGTGGAAGTCCAAGGCTGGGCCCCAGATGTGCTGATGCCTGGTGCCATGGCCAGCTGAAGTGGGACAGGAGGTTCTGCCTGGACCTTCAAACCAATACAGCCTATGGTGTTGCAATTTAAACACAGATATGGCTTAGTAATAGTCAGCAGCATTCAGGATTACTTGTAACAGCATGCATAGATATGACCAGCAACCCAACACAAGAGATGGTATACATTTGCAGAGGGAGCACAACACATGTCTATATATATATATACTGCATGACATCTGTACAAAGTGTAGAAGACTTGTGACTAAAGCTATGAACAGTGGCCCATTTTTGGCATGTCACTGAGAACTCCTGACAGTGTCTGTCATCCCACTGTTTCATGTGACATATGTCCAGTCAGGGATGCGATGGCAGTAACTCATCACTACCACCATGTACTGGCTGCAATCCTCACACTATACTCCTGCAGTTCACAGATGTGTATTCAGTGAGTAACACAGGGAAAAAAATGATTCCACACTGACCAGCACACAGATGGCCCTATAGATGGGGGTACCTCACCAAAAGAGCACTGTCTTGTCAGTTTTAAAACATGCAGAATAGCCATTACCACACACAGCTTGTTAAACTGGCAGTAGTCTCAATGAAGCATTGCTACACTTACATGCTGGAGTCATGTCTAGCACATCACCCTCCTGACTTTAGGCTATTTTCCACTGTGTATGTTGTTTGAGGTATATCCAGATATCATCTGTAATGTTGTTTACCAAACACCAGATCCAGGTACCATTCACAGCGACTGTCATGGGCAAACACCAACATGATGTTCCTAGATATTGTACTGTGCTTCCATGCGATTGGCTATGGGAACATCATCACAGCTGTTCCACATGCAATCAGCTAGAGAAGGACTGCACTAGGTGCAGAGGCCATCACCTGATCATGACCATCACTTACAAAACACAAGCTGCTGCTGAGCAGGTGTAAAATTCCACATCCACCAGAGAGTGTGTGTGGGGGACAGACAGAGGCAAAGTACATCAGAGAAGGGTTTGGACACTAAAACCTAAGCATCATTTGTCACACACCTACCAGTACAGGAGATCAAACCCCTGACTGACTATTCATTACTATTACAAGTGCATGCAGTTACTCCATGTACCGCAGAGCTAACATGTTGGTGTGCTGTAAGAAAATATATGTGTGCTGGTGAGTGACATCTGCAACAGAGATATAGTAGACATAGATTAGATGTAGTACACATGGCTGTCCACATGAACAGATGTCATTGTCAACACAACCACACTCTCTAATGGACTCACATTGACACACTTTGCCAGGCCCATAAATACACTTCCTAACTACTTAGTTTGCCACACTGCAGTAATGCACAGGTACTACATGCACCACAGGAGATATCCGGAGTTTCAATGGGCTAGGGCATGTGAACGTGTCTGACATCAGTCAATATGCCAATGGTAGTTATACTGGGTGTGACTGTGGTTGGGAGCATCATACCCCACATGCAGTTACAAGGTGCCAGTAGTGACATGCATGTGTGCATTGCTTCATGGGTGTGTAGTGGTTGGCTGAGCAAGATGGCTATACAAGGCTGGGTGAGGGGTAATCCTTGGCATCACACCAACTGACAATGGTGTGCAGTGATTTACAGGGGTGTAGTGTCCGCAATGTCTCACACAGATGGGTATTGTATGAACTGTCCTGACATCCTGGTTACCATTATGTATGGCCATAGCTTTGCAATGCATGCTATGTCTGTGTTTGATAGTCCTTGACCTGGACATTTCCTGGGATGTGCACATCCCAGAATAATGTACAGTGACATGTACAAGTGTACCTGGTTTGGCTGGTACATGTTGTGTACACAGACTGTTATCCTCAGATATGCTAATACTGGCTTGGTGTGGCAGGACCTGCTTATAGACAGCAGGTTTACCCTGCACCTGCATTGATAGCATGATACAGGTATTCCCTGGTGTCAGTGACATCGGTCCATACAGGGCACATGTGTAAGGCATTGTATGGTCTCTGTTGATCACATTTGATGGCACCACATATGTTGCAGGCATCCAGTGGGGAACATAGTAAAGGCACATTGTCTGCAATTATGTGCTTATTGTACTGCTGTACAGGGTCCCATGCACTCTGCAGCCCACTGCAATCACAACATGCCTACTATCTATCAATGTGCAGGGTATAGCAAAATAGCGGGATACAAAGTTTTAAGGGGCATGGTCTTAATGAAAGGGTTACTCTTAAACCCTTCTTAGCTGCCCGCTCTTATATGCATTAGTTGGTTTTATAATTGTCCCCAGAATATAGAACATTAAATGAAATATATATATTTTGTATACATTTTTGTATAGTTATGTATGTGTTTTCTTCTCCATATATATTCTATATATGCACAGAATATATGTATATGTATGAGGGTATTTTATAGGTTCTTTCTTTTTAAAGAAAATTTCTTAATTAATTTTTTAATTGGTTTTATTATTGAAGACTTAATTGTTAGGTGTGTCTATTTAAATATTATATATAGCTATCTAGTTTGTATAGCAGTTATTGAAGTCTGAAGAAGTGTTCTGGCAATGTGAAAGCACTTACTTTTACTGCAGTGGAATAAAGAACAGTAATTTTAAGTGGTCATGGTGAGCCTCTTTTGTTTCTTGGATATTGACTTTTTGCTGATGTGAAGAGACTCTTTACCCAGTGCTACTTTGTTTTTTGCAATACTCTAAAAGGCATTGTTACTTTCTCAGACAGAGCAACAGACACACAGACAGTTGGCCTCTTTTGGAATAGAGCCCCTACCTAACTAGTTTATCACACTACAGCAATACACAGTTACAGCATGCACTATGGAGAGTACTGGGTTATAGCAATCCCAGAGGTGTATTTCTAGGTGGGTGACATCAGCAGGATTTCCAAAGGTGGGTATGTGAATTGTAAAGAGTGTGCATACTCTAAAAGTATTGCTTCTTTCACAGGCAGGCAGACACACACAATTAACTTGTCTGGGATTAGAATACCTACCAAACTAGTTTAACACACTACAGCATTACGCAGTTACAGCACGTGCCATGAAGATTACTGGGTTACAGCAGTCCCAGAGGTGTATTCGTAGGTGGGTAACTTCAGCAGCATTGCCAAAGAAGAGCATTTCAAGTGTACTGCGAGTTTACATGTCTGTTACCTGCATATACCCACTGCTTACTGTCATGAAAACACATTTACACCTGCTTACAACTGCCTTATGCAGTCCTAATTGACAGTATCAACAAGGCTTTCAGGTCTTGAACCCTGGACCATGCACACTGAGGACACTGGACGTATCACTAAGCCATCTGGGTTGTATACATGTTGCAAGGAGTCTATAATGCATATCTTACTACAGGTATTCCACAGTACTGAAAACAAATGGTACAGTCACTTTGTGCGCATATGTACAGTACCCTTGTATGTACTGTACTCTGTGAAACAACAAAGACAAGTCTACATCTGTACAACTGTCATAACTACATATATATATATATATATATATATATATATATATATATATATATATATATATATATATATATATGCACCTACTGGATGTGTACACACACAAGTATATATACACAGACACAGCTATAGCCATATATATATATATATATATATATATATATATATATATATATATATATATACACACATGTCTGAACACCCTTTGTCACATAGAAGGGTTCCAAAGGAACTGACGTGTACTCAAAACAGAGGCATCTCTTGTGTTATAACATTTAAATCTTAAGCAGTTCACCAGAGAAGGGATGGTTGTTGTGTATATGGAGTTTGGGGTGGGGAATGCTGGCTAATGTAATCTACCCCGGGGATTGTGGAGTTAGGGTTGGGAAATGATGGGTATGGACTTACACCCCAGTGACCACTTCTGTGTCACTGCGTGACAGTGGCACAGAAAAATAACATACCCAACTGTAGTTGTGCTTGACTGTGTATTCTTTACCATTCCTAACTATGTAATACTTTGTAGACACCAGTCACCACAGATGGCTACCATGGTGTGCTAAAAGACATTACACATGTGTATGTCTGGCTACAGGGTAGTCACACATACAAACACACACTTGCCAGTATTGTGCATACACGTCTTGCCTATGTAAAAGTAACCAGTACAGTGGTATTCATTTGGGGTATGTGCCACAGAACACATACAATTACACTTACTCTGATTACACTTCTGAGCTGGGTGACATCACAGGACTGATTACTTGCAGTGGGGAGGGGGGAAGAGAGAGGTTTAGCAGTTGACAAGGATAAAGGTCAGTGCAAAAGGAGGTATCACTTTGGAATGCAGCAAATCCTGCTGCCATGACAGGATGCAGACCCAAATACACACACACAACCATTTGCTGACACACATAAACACAATTGCCACTGGTGTGATCAGAACTCCTGCCTATCGACAGATCACTATTACAGTACTACACAGTTACGAGATGCGCCACAGAGATTACACATTCCAAGGCAGTCAGACTGCCCTTCTAAGATTGAGGACAACAACAGGGAGACTGACAGTCATGAAGTACACAGCTGTAAACCTGTGTGTTTAAAGTAGTTGTCCATTACAACCTGTATGCACAAACAAGACACATTATCTGCAGGTAGGCCTGAGAGGTATAGTTGTAGCACAACAGGAACCTGGACTGGAGTACAGCCATCTGTGGAGTGGACAACTACTATCACTATACAGGGTTACAGTGGGCATGCTCATACACTTAGTAGCAGAGGGCTGTTTGGGATGCACTTTGTCTACAACTACACAAGGTTATACTGGGCATGCTCATACACTTAGTAACAAAGGGCTTGTTGGATGCACTGACTCAAATTACACAAGGTGGCAGTGGGTACACTCATACACTTAGTAGCACAGGGCTGTTTGGGATGCACTCAGATTCTAACCACAGAAGGCCACAGTGTGCATGCTCATACAGTTACATGTACAGAACACATTGTAATGAACTCCTATTGTAAACACACAGGTTTACAGTTATGTACATCTTACCTGTCAGTATATATGCACATCATACTGGTTTACTACCTGATACCTGTATGTGGCCCGTAAATTATATATCTGTGTCTGTGCAGTGTGATACACATGCATACATGTACATGAAGTACTGACATATATATGCTAAGTATACACATTCATTCATGTGTGGACATGACAGACAATAGGTTACCTGGGTCACACAGGTGGATGCTACCTACAGCATGTGTCACACACCTTGCAGCCCTGAAAGGCATACATTGATAGCAGGTTGTGGACAGTGGCATTATATGTGGAACAGTGGCATGTGCAAGCATAATGTGTGAGTCACATTGTGTAATGGTACTCAGGTGCAGGTGTCAAGATGACCTCTCCTGGCTGTGTTAGTAGTTGTCATTATTAGCAGGACTGCTACCCTAAGTATATCGCACATTGGTCACATACACAATTTATGCTGCTGTCCGTCACCTTACATAAGGCATTTGCTACCAAGCACATTATTGCCACTTGCAGTGATGTCATGGTATGAGTGGAAACTTCTAGACCAAAACAATGAGCTAATGTCCTTCTGTTATTATGAGGTTGTCCAGTGTCTGACATTCCGGGCTGTCATGATTGAACAACAAGCCTTCAACACAGAGCACATGCATCCATGTTTCACGTGTGTGTGTATAATACCTAGGTCACATTTACCCATATAGCCACATTCCAAGACAAATGTCCTACACCCAGAAGTAACACCCTGACACCTACAACACAATTGCATTGGATACTTATGCTAACCAGTGCTAGATATGTGGCTTTAGTAATCCATTTGCTCAATGTAGACTCTACAATGGGGAATACTGACATCTGTGCAGTGAGGAATACCTGGCTCAAGGCTCTGTAGTGCTCAATTACACTACTACCATATAACTCAGATCCAGACATGTGGGCCATAACAGTGGTATGGACCATTCCAGGTGGTGGTGTCCACATATTCATAAAGGCTACTCACATGTAAAGACCACTACTCCAATATAATGATTCACAGATGAGTCAGATACAGGTGACAGTGGCAAATGCTGCATTCTAGGTTGTATTTCTGGTCAACAAATGTTAAATAAAATAAAAAATAAAATCCTCATATACATCACCACCTTGTCCCCAGACTACCGACACACATCCATATGTGGTATGACATAGTATGGTAGACCACCAGATAACCCTCGATTGGTGGACTGTACCTATGCCTACATCAACTGTACAAAGTACCCATGTACAGACACAGCTGCATAATGTATTATGCAATGCAATAATACCACTGTTTGTAACCAGCTCAGTTGTACACATACCAGAGTCCCTTAGATGTTGTCAGCATTAACACGGTCGACTGTTGCTGTACACCAGTAAACAATACCGTCATGGTTGTATATGACCTAACTGTACCTGCCCTGGATATGTACATCCCACACTCATATAACATAAATTACATTACCATAGCTTTCATTAACCTTTCTACATACAGGTAGCTACAGTCATTACACACATGCACATAGCAGATAGCATGCTAACAGTACATAAGGTTTGATATCTATGTTAACAGAGGTAATATTCCCACTCTACTGGTCACCCATGACACCTATCATATCACACAACACCCCATGTGGCATGTATGTCTTTAGACATGTTCACCTAATGCAATGCCTACAAACATACCCAAATAACGGGATCATAGGACCTACACAAGGCCTGTATTGACAGACTCAGGGAAATTCAGCTCTGCTCTGTATGTTCCTGAGTAATCACAGGTGATACGTTGATGACATGTACAGCCATGTATGGCCACAGCTCCTACATATACCCCATGTCAACAATTGCATAACATGCATGCTATGTGCTGTCTGGACATTAGCCTTAGTACCACAATCGCCAGTACATGCTGGGGTGAGATGTTTACAAGCCACAGACCTCGCACATGCTTGAATGAGTGCACTGCCTAGCTCTAACAGAACACATTGCTGGCACTCTTCCGGTAAACATAAGGTGTGTGTGGCAAATATGATGTGCTCACTGTTGACCATTACAATGCCCTGGCTTCACCATGGCACTGTCAAGTAACAGTTTGTAGGAGCATGACATGGAATAATGCTGTGTTTGTCTCGCTGATATGTGCTGTTGTCATATATGTACACTTGGCTACTCGGTGAAGGTGGTGGTGTCCTACCAGTGCATGAATACAACATCCATTATGGTGTAATGCTCAGCTATGTTTCACACATGGCATGGGGAAGGTGTGGAATGTATCCTCTTGACCTACTAGTGCACTTACTGATGTATACCGAATACGTGTACATGTATTGATGTTTGTGTAGATTCCATGTGTGTGCAGTGTCTGATGTCTGAAGGTGACTGTTGTCTTAGTACATTATGCTGTTGCAATACAGCCTCAACATTGCCAACTGTGTATGGTGATATGCTCTAAGTACAGTAAGCCTTACATGAGGTATGGACAGATGTTTGGACATGACTACTTAGTGGTGGGGCTTCTTTGCAGAAGAATGATTACTGAGGACAGCTCACTGGTGTGCTACAACCAGTCCTACAATAACCTGTGTAACTGCTAAGGTCAGGTTTTGTTAATTGAAGTGGATGACAGACAATGTAGAATGCTGTAAGGGTGACACTAAAGGCAAACCTCATGACACCTGTAACAGTAATACCTCCCCTGTGCATATATTGTGCATATATCAGCACAGTTGGCAAAGGAAAGAGTCAGTAAGCTTTGTACAGGATGCAATAGTGCTATACTTCTGTAATACCTGTCATGAGATAGGCAGGTGTTTGATTCACAGTACTGGTACGTGTGGGTGTGTGTGTCCATATATGTCACGTATGGTTGGGAATACATCCCACATGTTATCACTCTCCTGAACACTGTTGTTGACTCCAGTACAGAATGAAGTGTAGAAAGAAAGGCATAGGCAGGTGATTGAATCTCACACATGTAAAGTGTCTGCATGTGTGTGACATAGGTGTATATCTTTGTGAATGCCACAGTGTGTGTGTGTGTGAGTGTGTGCGTGTGTGCGTGTGTGCGTGTGTGCGTGTGAGTGTGTCTATGGCTGTCCGTGTGTATGACTGTCCAGTCCCTGGAGTGAGGCTGTATTTTACCATAGTGAAATGTTAATGCCCCCCCCCATCCACTCAATGCAATCTAGCATCCTTGTTGATATCATCAATCATAGACAGCCATTCTACCCACCTGTTAACATGTACAACCTGGGGTGTGACCTGTTGTTACATAGCCTACTGATGGACCCCCCTCCCCACATACACTCACTGCACTGTAGTATCATTGTCGATGTCCTCAGTCTTAGGCCATTCCAACTACCTGTACATGTGTAATCTCTGTGGTGCATCTTGTAATTGCGTAGTACTATAATGGTGATATGCACATAGGTAGGGGTTCTCATCCGAACACTGGCAACTGTGTGCGTGCGTCAGAGTGTGTGTTAATGTGTTTGTGAATCCCTGAGTGTGCGGGTATGTCTGTGTTTGCATGTTGTCATGGCAGTGGGTATTACTGATTCCCAATGAGAAACCACTATTTCCACTGGCCTTTACCCTTGTCATTAGGCATACCTCTCTTTTACCTCCTCCCCACTCCAGGTAACTATACTTGTGATGTCACCCACGATGGATGTAACGGCTCTGAACACAGTAGCTTACTACACAGCTATCATGCTCTTGGATCATTAGAACAGTAAACATAATTGAAACATAGGAGAGTATAACTGTGATGTGGAAGCTACAAAGTGAATGCACGTATTGTCATACTGACCTGTGGGTAGTCAACATGTACATATGGGACACTAACCGCAAACACCGACATCCCCCGGTACATGCAACTACACCTGAAAGAGGAAGGCAGAACGTCAAGATCAACATGCTGTTAGTGTTGTTACACATGATACATACTGTCAAACGTACAAAATGCATTCTAAAACTCTAATACATGGTATGTCTGCTGCCTGTCAACACTACTCAACAATATTAATCTACAGTTGTCTACCTAGTATGTTTACCCTGTGCATCAAACCACATGAGCATGTCCCTGAACCGATGGTGTGGATGACAGGGAAGCGGCACAGGCATCATCATATGCACAGGGTGATAATGCTTGCCAGAGGCCTAGGCTGCACCATTGGATGATATCATGTGTATGTGTGATATCACTGGGCATGTGTGGATGTTATGCGTGTGCGTGTGTTGAGGTGCCCTACATTTGTTTCCGGTGTGTGTATGCATGCACACAGGCCTGGTATGTGGGTGGCCTACACAGGGGTATTATTGACAGCTGCAGACTGTACAAGGCAGGTTTCACAGTTCACGGTGTCCGCCCACAGCCACGGGACCTGTGCCTGCCAGGGGTTGCATGGGCACTACCAGGCAGAGGTCCAGATTGGGTACTGTCTGATGACACATGTCCACTGGAATCGTGTCCCTGTTAGGACCATCCAGGACCACATTTATGTGGCCTGCTGTGTCCTGGTGTGGACTGCACAGCACCAACTGCAATGCTGCTGCTACCGCAACTATGGGAGCGGGCATGTGCAGTAGCATGTTCATGTAGACCTTCAACAGGTGATGTAGCTGACCTACGTCCATGTGCCCAATGTCTCACTCCCAGAAGATCTTCCAGCAGAGACATTCCTTGCTCGAGGAGTGACATGCCACAGTCAAGGACTCCCATCATGTCACCCAATCATCTATCCAAAACATCTGCAAGATGATGGTGAGCATTTGCAAGTGCCTGGATGTTGTCAGATAATGAACGGACAGCAGCCGTCTGAAGCCTCAGACCTTCTCTGTTGTGTCATTCAGCACGTGCCTGTGCCTCCATTACAGCCTGAAACATGCATCTGGTGACTCCAGCTGATGTGCTTTGTCTCGCAGGGTCATGTTGGCCAGTGGTCCTCCTATGAGCAGCGCTGGGCACATGCCTGTGTGGGACATCACCAGTCAGTTGACTGGGATCATGGTGTGCAAGCACACCTTCCATAGTCTCCACACATTCCTGTTCCATGCTACCAACTGCCAACTGTCCTTCTTCTATGGCCAGTGGTGATGAGGTATGTGTAGACAGGGCAACTGTGTGCGATGATGAGGAAGAGACAGGTGTTATGGCAACCAATGGCATAGATTCAGCCCCTGACAACCCTGCTTGTGCCTCAATCATACTATCATCATCACTGCTAGAGTCTGCGGGGACACTAACATCAGGTGAAAGGCAGGAGGGCAACGCACTTACATCAACACCTGTGAGGGGAAGACAAGAACTTTACATTACAAGTTATACCAGACACACACACACACACACACACACACACACACACACACACACACACACACACACACACACACACATACACACACACGCACACAGACACACATGCTACATGCAGGTGATATGGCAGATGGCATTCAGTTTAGACAATTATAGTTTCAGCTTAGACTATTATAGTGGTAGTTTTCATACATCCCTGAGTTGCACACAACAGCATGCATGTGTTATAGCAGATGGCATGCACCTTACACAATTATAGTTGTGGTTATCATACATACCTGTATTGCACCATTTGTGTTAGTAGCCTATGCCTCATACCTGCAACACAATGCATGCACTTTTGCACCGCACTGCAATGGTGTGTGCAACATACACCATATGTTAACAGACCATCGCTGACCTGTGTACGTCTGCCACTGATGCTTTGTGTTGGACACCGCCCCTATGTGTGAGGACATGAGCAGTAGGGTATGTCGACTGCATACTATGCTTGCCTGAGCCCTAGCTTGCATATCTCCCCCAAAGCAGTGCATGTCTGTTCAACATTATTCCGCCTACCCCTGAGCTGAGTCTAGACCTTGTGCATGTGGCTGTACACACATGTTTGACATGGCAGTCCCTACTTTGCAATGGTGCCACAGACCATCATAGGTTTACAGTACACCAGTCTGCTGTGTGGCGTATGACCTTGCCAGTCACATGTAGTATGACATGTCTTCTGCTGATGTGTTGAATGACATGCATACATGTGTAACACAATGGTGTCCTTTCCAATCTACGGTACACTAATGTCCCAATGCAGGGACGTGTTATACTAACATGGGCCTTCAGATGATGCAATGTTGTCTGTCCACCCTACAAATATACAGGGACATACTGCACATTGAGCTGATGTGCATAGCCATTGCAGGGCATCATGTGGCTACACAATTGCTATACAGTGTGAGCTACTGACACAGTTCATAGCCATGACTATGTTCACATACAATACATATCTAATGTGGAATGTGACCCACATCACTGAGGTGTATACACACTAAACCCTAATGTGGAATGTGTGACACAGGTCACAGAAGGGTATATGTATGACACCCCTGCACATCTGCAACCGTATTACTGATGCCTGGCAACTATGCCCACACATGGCTAACATAGCAGTACTCTATGTCCCACATGCCATCTGTGTACCTCACACATATGAGGAACAGGCATGTTAGTGATGTCTGACACCAGCAAGGTGAATGTACTGTATCTGTGGCCTGAGGTGGTTATATGTGTATGTTGTGCAACACATGTATGCATTTTGGATACTGTATAGGTGAATACTGTCATGTCGTGACACACTCAAGATGTTCAAGACATGTTATGTGGTTGTTTCATGTTATGCCTACACAAGCTATGCAAAGGCCTGTATGATGTTTAGTGTTTCACATCTGCAATATCGCCATTACACAAAGGCCATAGTTGTATTGTGTCGAGCCGATGTACAACAGGGTGTACACTCATGTACATCACTTCTCCTATGTGTGTTGCTTCATGTCTCTGGCCATCCTCCATGGCCATGTGTACACATGTTCTGTCCAGTGGCTGTGATGGCCATCTTATTTCACATGTCAGTGTTATCACATATGACATAAACCCATAGATGTCATATGCCCCACTGAGGACAGGGTTATGCAGACAAAGGGTGGTATGCATGGGATGTGAGACATGTTTTGCAGGATAGTTGAGCAGTGTTGCAGTCAGCCCACTACATGTCATGGACATGTCAGATAGCACATGACATTGTGTGACATTCATAGCAAGAGTATAATCCACAAGGGTGTATCCTGTGGGCTGGTCATTCTCCAGCTTCAGCACATTTAGAGTGTGTGCACACATATGCTCTCTGTACAGTACTATTCGTATTCTCAACATGTGTAATGCTGGTATGTAGTACCTGTCCCTAAAGTGGAACACACCTCCACCATTGTATTCACTGTTGTCCACACATCTGGAAATGACAGTTTGGAAGGTGTTTCATATAGTCTTCCATTGTTTCACATGGTTAAACACTGTGATGCATTGCAGGTCTGACCAGTGTCCATTAACAGGACCACCATACATTATGTGTATGTGTGTTATGGCAGATAGCATGCAATTAATATGTTCCATGCATTATCAAGCCTGGTAAATAATAACAATCTCACTTGACACAGGCTGTTGTCACTGCAAAATGCCAGAGGTATGTAAATAGGAGTGTCACAGCAGTAAGATCATTATCCACAACTGTGTGATAGCTACAGGGTACAATGTCCATGTTAGCACATAAGCCAGTACAATACACTATACTATGGAGTATGCACATCTGTTCATAAATAGAGTAGCAGACTATAGTATGTGGCATGTGTGCATACATGCCTTGCATATGATGTTACATTACATATTGTACAGTAACACATGTAACTATGTGAAATATAGTTGTGTTATATGTGCAGTAGTGACTTACCAGGCAACTCCAGGCTCGGTGGTTGAGAGACCCCCACCTCCACAATACCAGCTAAAGCTTGTGGCTGGAGGTCTGCAGGATTTGGTCTAAATGTGAGTACTGCTGTTATATTTCTGAACATTGCTACTTGTGCTGGGTTTATCTGTACCTAATACTTCTGCATATGTTTCAGTCTGGTCAGGTTGTTTGACCAGCTCAAGGTTGCATAGCTATGCATATAATGTTAGGGGGTTTACAGTGTGCTTACCAGGCATCTTTATCTTGGTGTTAATGTGTATCATACTGTGTTGATAATCAGTACTCGGTAACACTTCCTGGTGTATGAACCTTTCAACCCTCTGAAATGGGATTAGTTCATACAAATCCTGTTACATCAGCAGCTGTTCAATTGTATAACAACAACTATTTCACATAGGGCCATGTTAGTGTGTCTGTGTCCAGGTATGTTAAGGTTTCAGCAGATGTTGTATAGTCATTAAATAATTGGTTATGGTTTGACAGTATGTACTGATGTCATTATTTTGGTTGTGGGGTAGATGTTGGTGGTGTACATAGCACATGCAGGTGTGTAAGAACCCCTTTTATACAAAGTCTATATGTGTGTGGGTGTCTTTCCCTATGTGAACACCTATCCCTTAGTGGACTAATACTATGGTAATTGCAGGCTGATTCATTAAGGCACTATTAAATGCTTCCTGTATAGCATGCAGGTACTGTTAGTCCTTGAATCCTTTTGGCAATACATCGAAATGTAATAAAGTTTTGCAAAATGAAAGCTGTCTGTGTATTTCTGTCATAGATATTTGCAGTCATTGCAGTTGTGTTGGTGACTGTGTCCATAGAACATATTTGTAATAGTGTATTGGCATATACTCTTCATATGTTATGTTCATATTGTTTGGGGTGGGACAAAATGTGTGATTGCTATGGTCCATGGTATACTCAGATATGAACACTTCGGATGCTGTCTACAGACATGTATGTATATATATATATATATATATATATATATATATATATATATATATATATGTGTGTGTGTGTGTGTGTGTGTGTGTGTGTGTGTGTGTGTGTGTGTGTGTGTGTGTGTGTGTGTGTGTGTGTGTGTGTGTGTGTGTATATATATATATATATATATATATATATATATATATATATATATATATTATTGCATATGTTTATCTGTACCTCCATAGCTGTGTAGATGTTTTTAACCTATCTATATATCTACATATATATGTAGACCTGTTTATATCGACATGTCTCTATGTATCTCTCTCTATGTATCTCTCTCTCTCTCTCTCTCTATATATATATATATATATATATATATATATATATATATATATATATATATATGAGCATACACCTTTAATTGGGTATATGCCGGGTTGTCCTATTTCAACACACTTCTCCCTTTTGTCTTTTAACCTGCCTGCATACACAACTGGGATAAGTACATCTCAGGTAGCTTAGCGTTAGGTTACTCAGAGGATGGAGTACATGGTTGCAGGCTCTACTCACGGAAGGTGTTATTGTTTTACCTCTCAGAGAAGGCAATGGTAGGAAAAGTATGAATAACGCACATTTGCATGGTTGTAAGCAGGTTTGCTCGTGGTCTGTGCAATGTTAAGCAAAGGTTAAACCTGTGAAGCGCTTCTCTGTTTACCGTGTTTTAGTGCCACTTACCGTCGCACAAACCCATGGAAACCCGCTTACAACTGCTGGCCCTCAAAATAACTTAACAGCCCTTGCCGGACTTGAACCCGGGATCATGAACACCCACAGTCACTGACTTTACCTCTAAGGCATCTGAGATATGTATAAATGTTATGGTGTTTAGAATATACATTGTAATACAGACATTCCTCACTACTGAAAACAAATGTGACAGTCAGTTGGTGTACATATGTCTGATACATGTTAATGTTCATATGTTTGTGAAATTAGGTGTTGCACTGTGACATGACATGGAGTATTATGAATGAGAAAGGTTCTTGTTTGTGTCCTTTCTATATTGTCCCCATACTACATGTATACCCCTCCAGTTCACATATTGGACATCCACCCCAGGCCCTCCTTGATGCATGATTGCATTTCCCATCATTTCTCCCCCACCCCAATCTTCACATACACAACAACCACCCCTTCTATGGTGAATTAGGTTAATATTAATTGTTATAATACCAGAGCTGCATGTGTTCTGTGTACACTCCAATTCCTTTGGAGTGCTTCTGTGTCACAAAGTGTGTTCATAGATGTTTATATATATGGCTATTGATGTAACCGTATAATATATATATATATATATATATATATATATATATATATATATATATATATATATATTTATGTGCAGACATCACTGGCATGTATATATATATATATATATATATATATATATATATATATATATATATATATATATATATTTCGTATTAATTTATAACAGTAATACATATATAGACTGGAATGTGTTGGTTCAAAAACTACATTATATTACAATGTACTGTACGTATGTACACAAAGTGACTGTCCCATTTGTGATCATTACTGTGAAATGCATATGGTATAAGGTGTAGTCTCAAGACCATACAGCATGTATATTTCTCAGATGGCTTAGTGGTAAGTCCTATGACTATAGTGTGCATGGTCCACGGTTCAACTCCTGCGATGCTTTACAAATGTTTTTTTACTCCAGAATAAGGGTCATTTAAGCAGTTGTCAGCATGTTTAAAAGTGTTTGTGTGACATTATAGCAGCGGTTAAACACAGTTAAACAAATTTTGTAACGTATAACCTGTGCGCGCAAACATGGCCACATCTACTACTCAGGATATATACGTGTCAGTGGAGTAACATCTCACTATGTGCTGACATAACATTGCATTCTCTGTTGACTGTACTCTCCAGCACATATGGGTTTATATGGGTGTTTCGAATGTTTATTATACAGATGATTACTACCTATATATGCAAGCTGTAGTTAAGGTATACTTTTGAACATGATAAACATCCCTGCCTTTATCGGGATTGGAACCTCAAATGCACAGATACTATGCAGATACTGTAACCATTACACTGTTGATATTAACGTTGCTTCTGTCTATTTCCTATTTAGATGTTTTCTATGTGTAAGCTAGGCTAAGCAAAGGGAGGAGGCCCCCAAACTCACTAAGTTTCACATACTCTTGAAATAACAACATATAACAAATGTACTGTGAGACAATACATTACATTCCTAACTACACAAGGCATAGCTCCTCACTGACACGCTTCAAGGGAAACCTTGTTGTGTGAATGGGTAACAGAATATACACCCCTGGGATCATGTGTCCCAGAACCATACAGCCAGGGGGTGGGGGAGCCTGTCCAGTTTGATAGCTGCGAGACCTGCTGGGGGAATTGAATGTTGTTGAATTGTTACATTAACATGCCCTCTTTAGATCACTGAGTGCCCCTATCAACCTCCACAACCCCAGTCTTCAACAGCTTCCAGCAACTCTGCCTGGAATTGCTTTACTGGCTATTCTTGACAGAGGCTCAGTTACTTCATCAATGATGCGGGAAAAGCCAACACACTGTAGCTATGCTTCTAATTGCCCTTGGGCAGATAGGTAGTAGGCTATTTGTGAACTTCTAATGTGCAGGCCATCACAGCCATAATATGTGAATAAACAGACTTTCAGATCACAATATACAGTGAGATAATCACCATGTAGCCAGGAAACAGTTAAGTACAGCAAGAACATACAAAACATTGATACTTAGTCACTCCAAAAGCCTATCTTGGAAGCTGGAAGACTTGTATAAGTTTAAGGCTTTCTATTGCTTACCAGTAGGTTACCTACAGGAGAGATGAAAAACAAGCACAGATGGGGAACATGCATGCAACAATACCATACTGGCCTATGTGTCAGCCTTAGGCTTTGGAATACTGGCCAAGGCTGTTGGCGCCCCCGTGGTGCCTTATTTAGGAGAATCTCGAAGGTGAATACCAGTTCCGTAAACAGCACAATAGCAGATTCAATGAGGGTTATGCTACTCAACATCAGGGGTTGTGATCACAACATGCATGCACTCACAGCACACCTCAGGATGGACAACATCAACATCTGTGCAGTAACTGAGATCTGTCTTAAGGCTCCTGAGAGCACACCAGCACTACCAGACTGCAACCCATACCACACCTTTCAGTCAAAGAACATGGACTGACAGATATGGAGGGGCTGTATCCATATTCATCAGGGATACCTACACCTCCAGGTTAGTGGGGCAGCATGATACCTCTGAGATCATCCATGTGTAGCTAACATCAGCCACAACGGGAATGTAAACTGTAACCTGCTATGGATCACCCTCCTTGACCCAGGACCACCACTCCACCTACCTGGAGACAGTGGAGAACATGACAGTCCTAATGCACGCCCTGGCATTGGTCGAAGCCAACTACCATACCATTAACTGGGAAACTTACTCCGGTACTCACTTCCAGGCCCAGCGCTTCCTGGAATTTATCAACTCATATGCCATGTATCAGGTGGTAACCTCCCTAACATGGGGTGGAAACTACTAGAAGTGGTCATCACCAACATGGGCAACAGGTGCACCACAGCGGAGGTTAATCGGTCACTGGTTAGATCAGATCATGAACTATTCACTATTTTCACACCCTAGCATCTCCCCCACCCACGGATACCACAGTGTATACCTTTCCTACAGCTAAATGTACACTACTAGTGACAGGGGTGGGGGGGGGTTCACAGTCCCCACGCTAAGGGGAAACACTGTTCAAGATACAGACAGATTTACAAATACAGTCTATAAGCACCTACACGGATGTATGGATCGTGTCATCACTGGTAAACCAAGACTCACTCCTCCTAGTCAAGGACACCGGTCTTGTGGACCTCTGCAATAAACAGGCTATACTACAGAGGTAGGACAGTGTTCCAGACAAACAGCAAATCCTATGAAGGGCAGACATCCATGACCACTATTAGAATGATACGTAGGTCCCTCATGACATCATCCAAGGCTAACAACAGCAGGAGAATATGCAAGGATTCAAAAGATAACCACAATGTGTTCTTTGGCTATGTCAAGGATCTACGTGGTGACACACAGATTTGCACTGTGCCGGTGAAATATAGCACAAAATATGCTGACCCTACTGATATCGCCAACATCCTTGCAGATACATTCAGTGCATATTTCACCCCCTAAAGAGCCCACAACACTACCCGAAAGGTACAGTATCCGACACATCAGAGACACAGGTGGAAATGGCCCTCTCTAAGAGCAGAACACAGCATCAATGGAGACAGATGTTGTCCCAGACTGCATCTTGCAAATTGTACAAGACAACCTGCCCCCCCACCTAATTAAGCTTTCCTACCTCAGCCTTTCCACAGGCTACATGCCCATACAATGGTGCATGGCAATGTTTATTCCACTCAATCAAGATGGAATCACAACTGACCATGGTAACTATCACCCCATAAGCCTGACTAGCCTGGTCTGCAATGGTATGGTTTGCATCCTCATGGCACTCATTAACAAAGACATTGGCAACCTCTGAACACGTGACCCAACCCAGGTCAGCTTGGTTGAGTGCATTTCATGCTATTGAACCTGTTTGACGTCTTACATACAGTCAACAAGACATTAGATGATGGGGGTAGGTGGTTCACACATGCTACCTGAACCTCGCCAAGGCTTTTGACACCATGCCCCACTCAGGTATTATTGATAAACACACCAGCCTGTACATACACCCATATATCACAGGTTGGGGTGCCAACGGGCTTACACACAGAACCCACATGGTATAACTAGCAGTCTCCAGGTCCAACTCTTGACCAGTCATGACTGGGAGCCCTACTGTTTGGCATATATGTCTCAGAGGTATAGACAAACACAGGTGGATGGCAGCAGACCATGTTTGGCAATGACTGCGAACTGGGAGCCATGATTGATAGTCCAGCTGATACAGACATCCCTCAAGGGGCCTCACAGAGAACGTCACAGGGTGCCAACATCACAGCCTCCAGCCAAGTGTCACTAACTGCATTGTCATTCCATTGTGGAATTGGCACCCTCATATTAACACATAAGTGACAGACACTTTAATACGGACGAGGTAATGGGGTATCTGGGGACTAAGGTAGATAGTGATCTCCCCTTTGACAATCATATCTACACAGTAGTTAGGACATCCTTCTATGTAGGCCATCTGATTACTAAAGGATTCCCATCTAGACATACTAGGGTTATAGTGCCCCTTTACTCATCACTCATCAGTCCCACCATAGGATATAATAACCCATGTGGGATGTAACTCAGAAGACACTTCCAACAGCTGGGAGGTCCACGAATGTACCTCACCAAGGGGAATACTGGCCACCAACATATGGCCTATGCAGCCAGACTGAATAAACTCCTGCTTTACTCAGTGGCATCTCATTTACCTAGAGATGATCTCCACTGGCCAACACAGCCATGTCAAACTCAGGCTTGATGGATATGCTCCACCTATGGGAATCCATGCCACAGTGAGCCACACACTGTAGTGAGCTGAACCTTGCCACAACAATAACTGGAAGATGTTGGAGGGACAGCTTCCTGTCACAAACACTCCCCATACTTGGAGCAACTTCCCTAACTACATTATACAGAGCCCCTCACTAACGTTCTGCAAGAGAAACCTTGAAGAGTGGATGGGGAACAGTAGATGCACCCCAGGGATCCCACCATTGGCTCTGCTCCACAGAGGGACAGTTAATGAATCAATGGGGTGGCAAATGCTGACACATTTTGGCTGGGCTTATGAATGGCCTCTGGCAGTTGGCCAAGTACCTACCTATGAATCTATACATACAGTATCTGCATATGCTGATAGCTTAATTTACTGTTCAGGTGTTGGCTTACCTTGTGCCAATGGTAGTTGTTTGTGCAATAGTTGAGGGCTGCCCATGTTGGATGCACACAGTAGACTGCCCATGCATCACAATTTACAGGTAGTCTTGTGTGTGTGCCATCTATTTTTTACTGTGTTTGCAGGTGGAGAAAGGTGTCAGTCCATAGGTGCCTACACTGTCAGTGTGTGTGCTATACATTCTCTCTTTGCCAAGGCATGGGCATACTGGGCACACCTCCTTCTGCCTACTGGGGCTGGCTCAGGGTATTCGTGGTCTGAGTCCCTCTGTGCTTGTGGGACCCTTGGCAATGGTGGTGGGCTGTGAGGGCCTTCACCATTCTGTTCTTGCTGCAGCTGTTTCCACAGGACTATATTGTGTAGCATGGAACACACTATGAAGATGTGGGCACATGTGCCTGGAGTGTACTGCAAGACTTCACCAGATATGTCCAAGCAACGGAACCATGATTTCAGCATCCCAAACACACAGTCTGTGATGATTCTGGTTTGTTTGTGTGCCACATTATGGCATTCCTGCATGGGTGTGTGTGCATTTCTGATGGGAGTCATCATCCACGGTTCCAGCGCATAGCCAACATCCCCCACCAGGTGGCCATTTGAGATGTCCCCCCTGGAAAATAACCGATACAGCTGTGAGGCATGCCAGATGTGGGAGTAGTGTTAGCTTCCAGGGCTGCCAGCATGCACATCCATGATAATGCCCTGGGCATTGCACATGACCTGGCAGTTGATGGAGGGGTATCCCTTGCGGTTTATGTAGCACCTACCCTGCTCACTGGGTGGTGACTTGATGTGCATGCACCTAGTACCTCTGGGTATTCTGCCACACTGTGGAAGAGATGCATATTGCTGGCCAGGTCTTCCTGCGTTCGGGGGAAGTATATGTGCTCATTGGCATGTGGTAACTTGGCATCTAGGAACTGGTGTAGTACCCTGGATGCTGATGCCTGTGAGATCCCCATGATATTCCCAGTTGTTCTTTGAAAGGTACTGATAAATAGTATTCTCAGGCTTACACATACCTTCATATTCACTGGGATGGGTTCCCCTCTGTTTGTTCTGGCTCTGAGGCGTGGCCGGCACAGCTCCACAGCTTGCTGTAGGATATCCCTGTCCAGCCTGTAACATTCTACTATCTCCAGATCATGTAACCCCTGGTAGGTTACCCTGGGTCTGAACACTCTCCTCCTCCTCTGGTGCCTGAGGTGGTCAATTGCATCATCCTCACCACCTTCAGTCTCCAACACATGCTGGTGGATCAAAGCTATGGCAGCCCCTAACATGTACATAATAAAAGTTTCCCGTCTGTATACACCACTGGTGCAGAGTGTATGGGAATATACAAATGTGTGTGAGGTGCTTTCACACTTTATTGTATTGTGCTATGGATGCTGCTGATGTCAGTGGGTGTGTATGAGCTATTCCAGCTGCAGCATATCTTAATTATGGGTTTTGCAATGAGTACTGCAAGTGTGGGGCCTTTACTGTGGAGATCTACTTGCCTGTCTTGATTAATCTGTTGCCCTTTAATTCACTTTTAGACCTAAATCCCCTCCCATTATTAGACATGCATCCACCTGCTGTCTTTCTTGTTTTGTACTTTCCCTACCCAGTTATGGCAAGATGTGCCTTTTAGCTGATATACTGCAAATCGGCTTTGTTCTGCTTTGACACTTTACTGTTTTCTTTGCAGTACAGCCCCTCCCCTTTCCTGTTCTACAGGTAGCTGCTTGCAACCTTGTTAGCTGTTGTCAATGGCCCACTGTAGGCTCCTAGGTGTTAATTAGTCATTTCTATTCCAATTTCACTGCTGCAGCATTTACTTATTTCTTTCCTATATCCTTCCTGTTTCAGCTGCAGTGCACGCCGTGCATACCCATTTACCAGGTTTATGCGCGTTTTCATCTCCGTTCACATGCATACTCAGTTACATTGTGTACTCTCAGCTAAGCATAGCTATCACCAATTCAACACACCCCTATCCTGCAGCTTTGCCTAGCTAGGGGGAGACCGGATTTGCAATGCTCCAATGTGCTTACAGCAATGGTGACGCACTCCTCTCTTGATGTCATCTTTATCTCAAGGGCACACCTCGGTGTTATAACACTACGCTGTGAGGTGCATCCTTACACCAGTGGGGAATCTGCGATTCACTATTACTCCTCTCATTTGCATGGCGTTGCCTACTAATTCCTAGTTACTGTGCATAACACTGTCACTGCCCCTTAGCAACCCTTGCGCCATAAGTATGGTGTAGCTTGCCTGCCATTGACTATTATGGAGAAATCGTGATAAGTGTTCCATTGTGGTTTTATTCTATATTTTTATATATTCCTTGCGATCCCCTTTGTGCTCCGCTTCCCTGAGTTTCCACGTCATGATAGTGCGACTATATATATTAAATGTTAATTTTAAATTTTGTACATTTTTTTTATGCCAATGGCTATATATATAGACATTGGCATATATTAACAATATAATACATCTATTTGGTTGGCTGTCATGGCTCCGATTTTATGTTTGCAAAAATATAAACCATTTTCTGCGGTTTACATTTGTGCATGCTTACACTACGCCTGCACCACTTCCTGAATTGCTACATACCTTCATTTGCATGCTTCACTGCTGCACATGGGGTAATTAGCATACAAGGCTCAGGAGTTGTGCGGACGTAGCGTAGGCAGGTAGTGCACATGGAGGCAGCTCGTACCTGAATCGCTCGGCAGCCATATTTGGTGTTAGAACGCTGACGCTACACCTGCACCTGGCGCAAGCTTCATGAATCTTGGAGACTATGTTTGTGTCATAAGTGCTAAACATTCTAGTGAGCTGGAAGTGAGTTTATACAGAAGGCTTCATGTTGAAAATGGACAACAAAGCAGGAAAATGAATATTTAATTTTACTATGGAATATTTACTAACACTAATAAATATCTGATCAGTGCTACTATCTGTAAGTCTAAGTTGTCTCTGTGGATATATTAAATCTGGATTTTTTTTTTCTTGAATGTGATTATGAATAACTCATTTATGGATTTCATATACAAGGGTGAAATATTTCTTTACTGCAGCAACCAAAACTACCCTTGCAAAAATATTTTTACTTCCCTCCCTTCTTTATGGTGCCCCTATGCTAATTAACTTACAAACTTCTACCCTAAGTAAGATGGAACAGTGCTACAACAAAGTTGCGAAGTTTGCCACAAACTCTATATCTCACACACACCACGGAAAACCACTCCTAGACTTAAATTGGCTTGAACCCCCCAACCAACTTGCCTTTATTCAGCTATCCACCTTAAACAACCTTATTTTCAACCCTACTGCCTGCCCTGCACTAGCCAGTCTAGTCACACCTTACACACCAAATTGATCCCTATGATTAGAAGACAAAAATCTCTTAGCTATTTCAAAACCCACAAGAAGCCCAGGTTACTCTCTGTATTCATAGTGTGTCTCTATACTTTGGAATTCATTACCTCTAGCTACTAGGTCTATTCCTGGCCTAACCCATTTCAAAGCCTCTTTAAAAAATCATCTCAAAAATGCATGGCTCTGCTCCTGCATAAAGCCTGCTTAATGCTCAGCTCTTCCTCTTCTTCCATACTAGCCTCATCCTCCTCTTCTGTCACATTTCAATCATTCACAGACTGCAAGATCCTAAGCCTCTTCTAACTCTTCTCTGTTTCTATACCATATCCTTAAGCTACTGCTCAGGCTTTATTGCTTCTATGCTTCTTAACTCTCTGTCTCACTATCTATCTGCATCACTAACTTTCTGGCTGCTATTTTCCTAACTGAAACTAACATTCTATTTTTCACATACTGTCAGTCACTGTCACATATTGCACTACCTGTGTACTATTTTTGGACACTATCTCCATCATGTATGGTGAGAGTGACTATTATTGCCTATAATGTTTTAACTCTATAGAATTACCTAGATGTTTAGCAATTAATTGCAACATGTTGTAACATAGTGTGTTCTTTCAACTTATTTTTGTATAGTATTTCTAATGTAATTTGTATTGTATTGGATTACACTGTATTTGTATTGTACTGCATTTGGAGCTTTTCTCCCTAGGCCTCTGCTGAAAATGGGTTCTGTAGACACAGTCAGACCACCCTGTTAAAGAAATGTCAAATAAATAAATATGGTACTTACGTATTATCGCAACCACATTTCTAACCGATAATACGTAAGTAGTAAACATTCATATGCCGTTCACGTGTTGACTATATTATTTCAAGTTATTGTGTAAATCTGAAGGTGTATAACCATTTAAAAACCTAAACCCACATTTTTAGGCTGTTGTCCACATGTTATTGTAGGGTTTCAGCACATTTCTTGGGAGTCAAAGTTGACAGGAGTGTCTGTCATTGTTACGTAATTCCCTAAGCTTCCCTTCACTTACGGCAGAGAGGTTAATGTAAAAGGTAGAATTGGTAATATCCTTTTGCAGACTGTGACTTGTTCCAAAAGTACTATTTCTGTAGTCTGAAATTAAACAGGCTCTTGGAATTTACTGCTGCTTTTCTTCCTACTGCATATGATTGCTCCAGTGCCCCTGATTCCCACTTGTGTCGCACCACCATTGTACCTGTTACAGACCTGTCAACTGTCCAGCTTTTTGCACAATGTCTACCTTTTTACCACATATTTTTGGTCTGCCCCTCCTAAAATGTGTGACTGTCTACCAACTAACCAAGTGAGCGGGATGTTCTGAGAATGGAAGTCAGTAGGTAATGATATACACATGCCATATATGTATCAGCAGGCAGGTTACTTTTACTTTTCATTAAGTGTCGTTGGCAAAACATGCTGCCCAGGAAGAGGAATTTTACCATTATTCCTGTTTCTGAAACAATGTCTGAATACGCCTGGGTGGACACTTGGCCCAACCATTTTTACCAGCAGTTCAACCTGCCACTTAACCAAGTAAATCAAATTGTACTGAACCAGCTTATCCCAGAAGGACTTAAGGAAGTATGGACATCTGCTGCTAAATAAGAATTTTATTGCTTTTAGGTCCTAATAGGTGTTTAGTGTGCTCCCCTGCCTGAATAGCCAGCAGCCCAGCTCTTATTCTATTGTATCTCTGCACTCCCTCCACATCCAGATCCCTGATTTATATTAGCTCCTATTTCCCCTCAGCCTATCTAGTCCAGGGACTGCCCAGGTGGGTTACAAGCTGCATTTCTCCATTTGTTCACTAGATGGCAGTCTCTTACCACTAATCCTGACTAATTCACTCACTACTGGTTCTCTCTTTAAGCTATAATTTTTCCTGTTTTATTCGGTCTCACATATTTTTACCACCTCTGTCCTTCTGACTATATGTTCCCCTACTCACCTTTCAGCAACTACACACTCTGCTGATTGTTCTTGCTCTTCTACTGCTCTCCTTGTTTCTACCCGCTCCGTTCGCCCTGCGGGCTCACTCTGCTCCCCTACCCTGCCCCCAAATCTCACCCACCCCCAGTACCTCTACCTTTATTCTACCATAACCACACCCACTGTCTTCCCAAACCAATCAGTCTCCTCCTCACTAATAACACCCACTCCCTTTTTCCCGCTCAAATTTTCCAACCCTCCTCATCTATCTGATCACACCTATCCAATTAGGCCTTATCATCCTCTCCACAACCACTCCCCAGCATACCCACACTAATCCCTCACTTACTGTTCACCCCTCCCCCTCCTTGATGAACTTACTAGCTACTCTATATATATATATCCCTCTCTTGTAACTACCAACACTACACAAAAATAGTACCTCTAAATAGCCTATTCCACCATGTTATCTAAACACTCACAAATTTCCTATCTACTACTTTTACTTCTCAACCTATCCTACCTTCACTACCTCACCCAGCCCCACACTCCATACCATCAACATTCCTTCCATGTAACTAACCATATTTCCTTCTCTCCCCCACATCCTTGGACCCCAATCTCCCCCCACCTTTATCCTATAACAAACATCCTACTTTTTCCCTACAAACTTAATACCTCATATAAATCTCCTACCCCACTAATAACTAACAAACCCTTAATAATTTCACCTGAATCCAACCTACACTCCAAACTGTGCTATTACCTCTCTAACTCAATCTCATATCTGATCTGCAGTCTACTATCAGGTGACATCCATCCCAACCCTGGCCCATCCAACTCATCCTCCACAGACAAGTCAATATTCCTTACTTCTTTAAATTCTCAGAGCATAGTTAATAAAATCCCAAACCTCCATGCCTGGATAAATCATAATAAACCTGACATCCTATCCATCTCAGAAACTTGGCTAAAACCCCACAGAAAAGACTCTGAAATGATACCACCAAATTACTCTATCATTAGAAAACATAGATCCCACAAAAAAGGGGAGGAGTAGCACTCATATACTCATCCTCTTTATCAGTCACTCCCTATAATAAGCCTACCTCATCCTTTAATAACTCCAAACTACTCCTTGCAATACTTCAAATTAACAAACATAAGCACATATGTATAGCTTCCCTCTACATCCCCCCAGGGGATAATATTTCTACTCTTGAACACATCCTCTCCTGGCTCTCCACCAACATCAGTAATGAAACAATAATCCTAGGAGATGTGAATATTAACTGGGCTTCCATTCAATCTCCTACAAACCCACTTAACATCAACCTCTACAACTTTTCACAACTAATTAACTCTATAACACATCCCTCAAAAAACCTCTCCAGTGGCAGTATTTTGGACTGGATTCTAGTCTCACATCCTCAATACTTTTCTGACAGGGGTACTCTTCCAGATCCTCTTAGTGACCATCTTCCCATCTTTACATACCGACTCCATTTATCCTTACATCGTTCCCACAACTATATTACCGTAAGTAACCAAAAAAAGTTTAACACAACATCCTTCACTAACTCCCTAAAAGCTATAAACTGGAACTGTCTAAAAACATTACCTCTCAACAACGCAGTTGCTCACTTTAACACCTTATTCCTAAAAATTCTAGACCACCATGCTCCCATAAGGACAAAGAGAATAAAAACTAAAACAGCCGCTTGGCTTACTAAAAACACACTAACTATTATGAGGCAAAGAGATAAAGCCTGGGCTCTTTACCTAAAAAATAGGTCCCCCCTCACCCTTCTTGAATACAAAACACATCGAAATAAAGTAAAAAAAACTCATCATTTCCGACCGACAAAACTTTTTTTCCACACTACAAAACAACAACAAAACTAACCCTCAGAAATTCTGGAAAGGTATCTCCACTCTCCTTAACCCTGGCAAAATAGACACCCCCTCCCCTGACCCAAATGCTACTAACACTGACTTAGAAACCCAATTTAACACTTTTTTCATTGACTCTATCTCTAAACTTACTTCTTCTTTCTCTAATACCACCACAATCTCCACATCACCTCCTCCCTTCACTACCATTACTCTTCCCTGTTCTTCCACCACTCCTTCACTCTCCCCCACTAACTCACAATCCTTCACCCCTTCTTCTACTATCACTCACCCCTCTCCATCTCCTTCCCCTACTTCCCACACTTCCCAGTGTCCTCCCTTCTCATTAAAACCAATTCCCACTTTTACTATAAAAAAACTCCTCCAGAAATTGAAGCCATGCTCCAATGCTCCAGATAATATCCCTGCTTATTTTCTCAGTCTAGCCGCTGAAGCAGTCAGCTACCCCATTAGCATTCTAATTAACCGTTCAATCCAGGAATGCATAGTACCCAATATTTGGAAAAAGGCCTTCATTATACAATTACATAAAGGAGGCAACAATAATAATGTTACCAACTTCCTTCCCATTGCTATACTGTCTCCCATCTCTAAACTCTTATAAAAATGCATACAACTACAACTCCTTCCACACCTCTTAGATAATCAGCTTCTAACACCCACACAACATGGATTCAGGCCAAATCACAGTACTATGACTGCCCTCCTCTCCTTCCTTGAAACTATTAATAAAGCCCGGGACTGTGGCCTTATTGTTTCCACCCTACTAACACCCACACAACATGGATTCAGGCCAAATCATAGTACTATGACTGCCCTCCTCTCCTTCCTTGAAACTATTAATAAAGCCCGGGACTCTGGCCTTATTGTTTCCACCCTACTAACACCCACACAACATGGATTCAGGCCAAATCACAGTACTATGACTGCCCTCCTCTCCTTCCTTGAAACTATTAATAAAGCCCGGGACTCTGGCCTTATTGTTTCCACCCTACTAACACCCACACAACATGGATTCAGGCCAAATCACAGTACTATGACTGCATTCCTCTCCTTCCTTGAAACTATTAATAAAGCCCGGGACTCTGGCTTTATTGTTTCCACCCTACTAACACCCACACAACATGGATTCAGGCCAAATCACAGTACTATGACTGCCCTTCTCTCCTTCCTTGAAACTATTAATAAAGCCCGGGATTCTGGCCTTATTGTTTCCACCCTACTACTTGACCTTTCTAAAGCCTTCGATACTATCTCACATAGCCTGCTTTTAACTAAACTCTCTAAACTTAACCTATCCCCTTCTTCCTTGAATTGGTTCTCCAGCTACTTATCTAACCGATATCAAGCAGTAAAATGGAAAAAGGCCACCTCCTCATTTCTTAATACCCCAACCGGAGTCCCCCAAGGATCCATATTAGATCCTCTTCTTTTTAATATATTTATAAATGATTTCCAGAACTCTATTCCTTTCTCAAATATCATCCAATATGCAGATGATTCAACTATCATCTGCTCTGCCACATCTACCTCTGTACTCCTAAATCTTACTCAAGAAGCTTTTTCAACCACTGAGCAATGGATGAAAAGAAACCACCTTGTATTAAATGCCTCTAAAACCAAACTAATGGTATTTACTACCTCTAAAACTACCTCATTCAACTTTAACTCCTTCACTATCACTAGCCAAAACAATATACCTCTGGAACTGGTATCAGAGACCAAATTACTTGAGGTCCAAATTGACAACCAGCTTAAATTCCATTCCCAATTACAACTAAACATCAAAATGACCCATCAAAAACTAGGCATGCTCTACCGACAAAATCACTACCTTACCCCTGCCACTAAAGTAACTCTCTCTACTTCCTTTCTTATCCCCTCCCTTCTCTACAGAACTCCTCTTCTCACTAACCTACAATCCTCTCTTAAATCTCAACTTTCCTCCTGCTATAACAAAATTGCCAAATTTGCTACCAGCCAAAAGTCGTCCTCCCATCACTGCCCTTCTCTCCAAAAACTAAAATGGCTGAACTACCAAATCAACTCATATATATACAACTAACTCTTGTACATAAGCTCATTTTTAACCCCACCCTCTGTCCTTCCCTCTCTTCTACCTTTAAGATGTACCTTCCTGATTGAGTACTAAGGTCCAATAATCAAAATCTAATAGAAGTGTACAAACCATCCTGTCCACCAGGCAAAAATCTTCTAACTTATGGTTTAGCACGTCTTTGGAACTCCCTACCACCTTCCATTTGTGCCACTTCTAACCATTACTCTTTTAAAAAAATCTCTTCACTCACACCTAATATCCCAATGGGAATGCTCCTGCTCTCTCCCCACATAACAAATGATATCAAACTCCTGCTCCAGTCATTCTATGGAAAACAAGCCCCTTTTTCACTTCATTCAATGCCTTATATTCCTTCTTTCTCTCTTTCTCTCTTCTCTCTCGATCTTACTCTCATCTAAAACTTTCTCCTTCTATTCATCTCTCCATATACTTTTATTCCAGTACTTATATGTTAGTTGAAAATAATGCATCAGACTGCTGCTACTTATATGCGATTTGTAAACAATGAATCAGACTGTAACTATGAGCTGCATGTTCCTAATGAAGAAATACCTCTCAGCTGTACAATGCAATGTTCCATTGCCAGTCAGTTTTAACTCCAACCTCATCACTAGTGTGTATTACTTGCAATGTTTGCTGTATTAATTGTAAAGGTCTTGTTCAAAACTGCAACCTTTTTATAAATATAATCTTTAAACTATTGTAACCTAGAGTGCTATTGGAGCTTTTCTCCCCAGGACTCCATTGAAAATGGGTTCAAATGGCCCAATGGACTATCCTGGTAAACCAACTGCAAATAAATAAATAAATTAATTAATAAATGTGATACAAAACTAATTTGTAGTTTACATACCCCTTCTGAGCTGGAGGAACAGTTGCTCCGAGATGACATTATGAATTACAGCAGGTGAGACATGTGGTTGCGATAACACGTAAGCACCATAAATATTAATAAAGGGGACCTCAGTTCCTCCTACATATCATCAAAAGGACATAACTTCAGGAATGTAGCACATTTGACAATGATGTGAAGCTTCACAATGTAATGAGGAGTGCAAGCCACACATTGGTAAATGTTTGATATATTTGACCTGCTATTCATTTCAATACATAGGAGCTCAGGTTAACATATTACCTAAAGGACAGTGCATCAGGACTGCAGCATCTTCTTTTATCTTGGATGTTTCATGTGACAAGGGTGTGAAGCTGCACAGTGGGACGAGCTGCAGAAGATGCACACTGGTAAGTGTTCGATATATTTGAACTACTACAAATCTCACTGTACATGAACTCAGGTTAACATATTACCCAAAGGACAGTGCATCAGGACTGCAAAGTCTTCTTTTTTCCTGGATGTGACATGTGACAAGCTGCAGAAGATGCACACTGGTAAGTGTTAGATATATTTAACTGCTAGTCATCTTGATACCATTCCTCTCAACTGTACAGGTTTTCTCAGAATGTCCAGATTTTTGTCTCATATTTTTGGTCTGTCCCTCAGAAAAGTTGTGGTTTTCTGGAAAATCACTGAGTATTTAAGTCAGTAAGTAATGAAAATCATTTGAATTACAAACTTCATATCATTCAGAAAATGCATGCTAATAAAAAACCTGAAAAACTCAAAAGGAGACTCTGCTGATAAAATAAACCAAAAAACCAAAAAACATATCAGTCCAGGAAGACCTCAACCACTCTCTTTATTAATGCCAGTAAGTACAAGTACAACGTTTTCGTCAAACACACCTTGACTTCATCAGATACTCAATGGTTGATCCAAGAACAACTTAAATACAATCATCCACATCAATTAAACAATTAACCAATTAAAATTTAAAAACATATGTATAAAAACAAAATATGCTTCCACTATTAAAATACGCATAAAAATCATCCCAAATGCTCATGTAAATATCATAAATCATAACATTACTTGAATTAAAAGAAAAAATATAATATGTAACCTCAATAAATTATACAATAAGCAGTATAAACCATCATAGTATCATATACTAACTGGAAGTGAGAATAGTACACCAAAAATAGTTATAATTTCCCTGCCTTTAATTTAAGATATGGTGCTATGGAAATAGTATCATTTAAACCAGGACTCTTGTTGGCTTCAAGCAGAATCTGCCAAAACGTTTCCCTATGTTCTAACTGTGTTTCCCAAGGGCCTCCCCTGTTGTCACGGGTCAAGGACTCAATAACAAAAAATACAAAAATTGCCCCAGGACAGGCCAAGGAGTGTCTATATAGGGCATTGTTGGAATTCTGTTTTTCCATTTCGTAATGGTGTTCATATATTCTCCGTTTGAGGGGTCTCTCGGTTTTGCCAACACAAAATGCTTGACATGATTGACAAATAACCAGATAGATGACCCCTGTGGTATTACAATTGGAGAATGTAGTAGCCCTGATCAATCGATTTCTAGAGGGGAGAAATACTTTATCGGTGTGCGAAATATATTTACACTGGGAGCACGAACCACACCTATATGTACCCTTACGTAAATTAGAATACATATGTATCCTGGGCTCATGTTCAAGTAGGTTTTTAATATTATTACCCCTTCTATACACTGTTTTGACTGTTTTGCCTTTTAAATTACTCAAATCTGTGATGTCCTGAAAGGAACCCCATTTACGCTCAACAATGTTCCTAATATAGCCAGCATTTGCACTATATTCCATAATAAAAGCCTTGTTGAACCCAGAAGGGGATTCACCTACTCCGCCATCATGTTTAAATACCTCCAGTTTGCCAATACCCAGAATGGGTCGAAATTTGGTCAGCCTACTGTCCTGTACTTCATGTTTTACACTGGATATGAAGTAATCCGGGTAACCCCTTTCTTTAAATATAGCTGTAAGCTTAACACATTCAGTTTGATATTGTGATTCTTCAGAGGTCATAAGTGATGCATGGACAAACTGGCCCTTGACAATACCCTTCTTCTGGTACCTAGGATGTGAACTCAAAAAATGAATATAACTGTTTGAAAATGTAGGTTTTCTATAAATGCAAGATTGGAAACCAGTATCACACTTATTTATTGTCACATCTAGGTAATTGACCCTTTCAGAGTGTACTTGGTAAGTAAAAGTCAAATATTCAGTGGTAGAATTAAGATAACTAATAAATTCCTCTATGGTGCTAGTAGAGCCCATCCAGAAAATGCAGATATCATCCAGAAACCTGGAATAAAATATCCAATTGCTCCTGAATCTACTGTTGATGACAAACTTCTTCTCCCATACTGATAGAACAATATCAGCATAGGTAGGGGCACAATTAGCACCCATAGCCACACCTGTTTGAAAAGTAGATAAAATTGTTGTATAACACCAATTCAATCAATTTCAAAATAAGGAAAATATCATTTTGGCTAGCCTGGGAACATTCCCTAAGAGCTTCCTCCACCCAAAGTAATCCAATATCATGGGGTATTACAGAAAAAAGATCAACCACATCAATAGTGAGAAATTGTAGGTTGGGTACATTAAACTCGGGTTGGATCTTACATAAAAATTCCCAAGAATCCTTGAGTAAATTATGTTCCCTACCCCACAAGTTTTTTAATTTCCAATCCAGATATTTGGATAAAGGGTGGGTCTTGGAACTCTGAGCTGAGATGATGGGCCTTAAAGGTGGATTCCCTGGGTCCTTGTGGATTTTTGGTACCCCAAACATCGTAGGTACTCTGGGGTTCACATTTTCTAAAAAACGATAAGTACTAAAATCTATAACTTCCTGGTCAAAAATATATCCTTGATGGCCAAATCGATTTTCTTGAATGAAATGTGAATTTCACTAATAGAAACAGGTGAATATATAACTGCATCATGTAATATGGCATGCATCTTACTTTCATAGAGCATCTTGTCCATAAGGACCGTGCCACCCCCTTTGTCAGGTTCCAAAATCCTCACATTGGGATTGTGGCCAAGTTCAAGGAGCAGTTCAGATTCTGCCTTGGTCAAGTTGAAAGAAAATTTGTTATTAGATACTGCTTTTCTAATTTGTCTTTCTATTCTGCACTACAAATTCCTCAATTGGGGATGTATAGGGGGGTTGAATGTACTAGACCTGTTAGGGGTAGAATCCTGACAGTGTACAGTGGGGCTGAAAATATTTTCTAAATTGAGTTTTCTAATAAACAGTTTAAGATCTAAAATAACCTGTACGATATTACTACTCCTTTTTGGCACATATTTAAAACCTTTTGTAAACAGGTCAAAGAATGTATCAGTGACTGGAAGGTCACTGTAATTGTATATGTGATACCCTGCTTTAGTATGTATACTATAATCACCCCCTTGGAGTTGAGTAATAGTAGCAGGTATTTCGTTTACCATTCCTGGTTCCTGTTCTGCCTCCTGTCCCTGTCATACCCCCCACCTCCCCTGTGAGGGTAATGACCCATGGAAAAAGAATTAGGACCCTGATAATTACGTTGGTTATGTATTCTTTCAGACCTCCTGGGTAGGGGTTCATGTCCCTGCCCGTTGTCCTGTATGGTTGCCTCACCTTCGGCTACCTCATATGCATGTTGTAAGGGTTCCTTTGAATTACAAACTTCATATCATTCAGAAAATGCATGCTAATACAAAACCTGTCAGCAACCTTCTAAGTTTATAAGAACAATATTTAAGAGCTGTCCTTATTTTGAGGCCTTTGTCTCCTCATAATTTTAGGCTTTGTCCAAATTTCTTGTGCTAAGAGGTTGAGAGGTATGCTCGATACATAGGAGCTCAGGTTAACATATCAGTGAAAGGACAGTGCATCAGGATTGCAGCATCTTTTATCCTAGATGTGACATGTGACTAGGGTGTAAATCTTCACAATAGGATGAGCTGCAGAACATGCACAGTGGTAAATGTTTGATATATTTGAACGGCTAGACATCTCAATACATAGGAGCTCAGGTTAACATTATTCATAAGACAGTACAGCAGGACTGCATTATCTTCTTTTATCTTGGATGTGACAAGTGGGTGAACAGCAGAAGATGCACACTGGTAAGTGTTTGATATATTTGACCTATTATACATCTTGATATACAAGAGCTCAAGTTGACATTATCCAGAGGACAGTACAGCTGGACTGCAGCAGCATCTTATTTTATCCGGGATATGACATGTGATAAGAGTGCAAAGCTTCACAGTGGGATGAGGAGAACAAGCCATGTACTGAGAAGAGTTCATTCCACTTTAAGTAAGATCAGCATGGACAGATGGGACCTTAATTCTGCATCATATAAGACATACATCATATTAAGAGTATAACAACCCAATATTCTGCTCCAGAGCTCTAGGTTGAGGAGAATCAGGACAGGTTAAAAATCCATACCCCAAAAGCAAAAAGATAAAGATCTCCAGGATAAGATAATGGCCTCCAGTACACTCATATAAGTGTGCATGTACTTAAATTTACATAGCTAATATTTTTGGACTGATGGTGATATGAGTAGCTTCTTTCTGTAGTTAACGGATACTTTGGCAAGAATAGTGGTGTGAGTGGACCTCTGTGTCACTAACTACCTTCATGTGACACAAAAGCTTGTTACAGTCTGACATTACTGGCCCTAAAAGCCAGTCTGTGTATCTGTCAAATGTGATTAAGAAAGCTGCTTGAGTATAAAGTTGCATGTTCATCAAAGAAATGATGGCACCAAGTGAAGATAAGGACTACCAGGAAGAAAGCACCACAGAGTATTGTATGTTCTTTTTGGGAACACTAGTGTATTGGATGGGAGGACAGCACAAGAGAGGGTTTGGTTCGCTTAGGGCACACACTGGTGTGTTGGAAGGAATGAGTGCAGTACAGAGGGTTTGCTACCTTCAAGCACACTAATGTGCCGTATGGAAGGACAGCACCCATGTGTTTCAGACAACAGGAGAGCACCACAGGAGTGTACCCTTCAGGCACATGTGTGTTTTAGACTACAGAAGAGCACCACAGATGATGTGCTCCCTTCAGGCATAGTGATGCATTGGATGGGAGGACAACACCACAGAGGGTGAGCTCCCTTCAGGCATACTGGTGAGATGGATTGGAGGAGAGCATCACAGAGGGTGTGCTCCCTTTAAACATAATGGTGAGTTGGATGGGAGGAGAGCACCACAAAGGGTGTGTTCCCTTCACACATACTGGTGTGTTGAATGAGAAGAGAACACCACAGAGGGTGTGTTCCTTTCAGGTACACTGGTGTGTTGGTTGGGAAGAGAGCACCACAAATGGTGTGTTTGCTTCATGCACACTGGTATGTTGGATGGCAGGAGAACACTGGAGGGAGTATGCTCCCTTTCAGCATACTAGTGGCTTGGGTATCAGGAGAGCAGCATAGGGGGTGTGATCCCTTCAGACATTCTGATGGGTTTGATGAGAAGAGAAAACCAATGAGGGTGTGTTCCCTTCAGGTACCCTGGTGTATTGGTTGGGGGAAGACCACCACAGAGGATGTGTTTACTACATGCTGACTTGTATTTTGGATGGCAGGAGAGCACCACAGAGGGTATGCTCCCTTCAGGCATACTGTTGAATTAGACAGAAGGAGAGAGTCATGCAGGGTATTTTCCATTTGGGCACATGGGTGTATTGGATAAAGTGCTCCCTTAGGCACACTATTGCCATGGATGGAAGAACAGAACAACAAAGGGTGTGTTCCCTTCATGCATACTGGTATATCAGTTGGGTGGAAAGCACAACATAGAGTGTGTGTCCTTCAGGCAAACTAGTGGGTTGGATGGGAGGACAGTACCAAAGATTGCATGCTCCCTCCAAGCATACTGGTGCTCTGGATGGGAGGATAGCACCCCAGAGGATGTCTTCCCTTCAAACATACTGCTGCATTGAATGGGAGGTGAGCACTACAGAGAGTGTGTTCCCTTCAGGCAAACTGATGTGCTGGATGGGCATAGAGCACCCTTGTGTGTTAGACTACACAAGAGCACCACAGACAATGTGTTCCCATCAGGCATAGTGATGCATTGGATGGGAGGACAACACCACAGAGGGTGAGCTCCCTTCAGGCATACTGGTGAGATGGATTAGAGGAGAGCATCACAGAGGGTGTGCTCCCTTTAAACATAATGGTGAGTTGGATGGGAGGAGAGCACCACAAAGGGTGTGTTCCCTTCACACATACTGGTGTGTTGAATGAGAAGAGAACACCACAGAGGGTGTGTTCCTTTCAGGTACACTGGTGTGTTGGTTGGGAAGAGAGCACCACAAAGGGTGTGTTTGCTTCATGCACACTGGTATGTTGGATGGCAGGAGAACACTTGAGAGAGTGTGCTCCCTTTCAGCATACTAGTGGGTTGGATATCAGGACAACACCACAGACTGTGTGTTTGCTTCAGGCACACTGGTGTGTATGATGGCTGGAGAGCACCACACAGGGTGTGCTCCCTTCAGGAATATTGGTGAGATGGATTAGAGGACAGCGTCATACAGGGTGTGTTCCCCTAAAGCATACTGGTCTGGTGGATGGAAGGAAAGGACTATAGATGCTGTGTTCACTTCATTCTATAATGATGAGTTGGATCAGAGGAGAGCATCACAGAGGGTGTCTTCCTTTGAGGCATACTGGTGGTTTAGACGGGAGGACAGCACAAGACAGGTGTGTCCCCTTTCAGGCATACTGGGGTGTCACATGGGAGAAGAGCACCTCAGAGGTTGTTTTCACATCTGGTATGTAGGATGGGAGGACAACATCACAGAAGGTGTGTTCCTTTCAAACTGCTATCATCTTGGTTAGAAAGGACTTTAGTGTATCACCTTATACAAAGAAAAAGAAAAGCAGTTCTCTACTGCAGCACCTCTTATGTTTTCATGCACCCTATGTATGGGGAAAGGATGAGTGCACAAGACAAGGATGAGCTGGGCAAAATTGTGTGCATGGGGCAAGGGTGAGTGTGGCAAGAATGACTGCATGGACAAAGATGAGTGGGGCAAGGATGAGTGCATGGTCAAGGATGCATGCATGGGTCAAGGATGAGTGGGTGAAGGATGAGTGCATTGGTAAAGGATGATTGAGGCAAGGATGTCTGCATGGGGCAAAGATAGTGGGGGAAGGATGTGTGCATGTGGCAAGGATGAGTGCTACCAACAAGGGACAACCAACACCTACTTTAATGAAGAACAGCTTTCCTTCAGAACCTTACTCTACATGTAATTAGAACACTTTCAGATCTCTCTTTACAAAATCTAACTTATAGATCTGGTAATATGTCTTGTAGACCTTCACAAATATAACCATGGCTGAAAAGCATCCTTGGATTACTTCATCCATTTAATACAGAGAGAACATTTGCTGCTAAATACTAATTCAGTAAAAACTCAAGAACAACCCAACTAATCTGGAATCTTCACTGTGAAATACCTTACACTTTCTGTAGAGGAGGCTCATTGGATGTATGAAAATGACCCCATAAAGACATAACAGTCCCCAGGATTCATGAATCCTCCGTGCAAGACTAAAGTAGTCTTACACGAAAATGCCAGTCTAAGAGTAAGACAGCAGTGTGACATGCATATTAATGAGGGTGTGCTGCCTCAACTCAAAGGCTAACACAGAGCATGCACAAGTGCAGGGGGCATGTCAGACTGCCGAGCAGTCCAAATATCCACACCCCTGCAAGTCTCACAATTGGGAAATGTCAACTGACATGAGCCAGTCCGCTCAAATGTGTACATATCCAACACTACACTCCCCCTCATTCTAAACCCCAGTACAATTATAAAATGTAAAACTTTTATTTTTTTTTTTATTATACCCGATATAGCTGCCCGTATTTGCGTGTGTTTGTGCGGGTTTGCCCATTGCTTAGCTACAATTAGCAGTCAAAACATTGAAGAGGATAATAAGATACTTATATGCAAATTAAGCAAAACAGCAATAGAGTAGTCGTAGAACCTTCGCACAAAGAAGAGGCATTCCCGGTTTGAGTCCCACCACTCCCTTTTTATTTTCTGTTGGAAATCTGTATATGAAAAGAACTCCTGACATTTATCATTGAAATTTTAGTAAAAAGCATTGAAATGGCCTATGTAGTAGTTAATGAATTTTATATACATAGATATATATATATATATATATATATACATAGATATATATATATATATATCTAAGAAAGTGAAATGGCTATGCATACTGATGAATGCATAAGTAACAAATCTTAAGCAATGTGAAGCACTGCTAAGCAAAGTTTACCAGTATTTAGCACATTTCAGTATAATTGCTCATTGCGCCAAATAGCGCAAACAGAACATGATATGTGTGTAGCTGCGCACCATGCTAACCACACAGCCACATCTCCTAGCCGGTCTGGCCAGTAGTAAAATAAAAGGCAATGATAGGCCTCGAACCCGAGATACTGTGCACCATAATCACAGTAGTGAAACAATAAGCCATGACAGCTTTTCATATGCATGCACTTTCAACACACACATACATATCAATAGAAGTTTACTCATTGCTAAGCAGGTGTGCTTTCAGCTGAGTTTCCTCAAAACCGGCCAATCACTGATAAGTGCGGGAAATGAGGCATATATAATCTCCATAGGCGGGAATACTTGCCATAACTGGTTGTAGCTCCCATCTGCAGTCAGCATGGCCAGTGTTGGAGAGGGGTCTCCATTTTGAACGCAACGTTGGGGCATTGAGGAGTCAAAAGTAATGGTTTGGCTCCTCATCCATAATTATGAGGAGAGACTCCTGCAGGGCCAGTTCCAAGATACCGGATACAAAGCGGAAGCCTAGAACCGTCTAGCTCATGATCTCACCAGTGCCACAGGCATCCCTTGGACTGGTGAGAAGGTTAGACACCACTACTCAGACCTGAAGAGACGCAAGGAGGACCGACTGAACCAGTGGATACAGGAGGCCCGTGGGATGGAAAATGCCCCACTACTGAGTAGGTAGCCATGGAATGAAGGATGTAAGAATTGCTTTTGTAGTCTATACTATGGATAGTTATGTCTCAATATCCCTTCATTTACTTCACAGCTGCAGGTGTCTGTGGTGTGAATCAGCAAGCCTATGCAGATAGGCTGCTAAAGCTGCACCACCAGGCAGGTTTGTAATTATTCTGCATGTATTGTTATATAAAATAAGTGAGAGAGCTTGAAAAACAGTGTTGTAGCCGAATAATAAAGGTATAATAAGTCTTGAATAACTTTTCTGCATGTACTGTTATATAAAATAAGAGAGAGAGAGCCTGAAAAAGTGTAGTAACCCATTAATAAAGGTATAATACATCTTGAATAAGTCTTTTGCATGCACTGTTATATCAAATAAATGAGAGAGCCTCTAGAAAAGTGTGTTATGTAATTAATAAAGGTATAATTCCTGGAGTGTGTCCGTATCACTTTCTTTGATATGTTGTTGTACTCTTACATTATAGAAATAGTACTGTTGTATTAAGTGCTGTCAACCCACACTTGGGTAGGCCCATATAAAGTGGATGAAGGGAGTGCCAGTAGCTGTTAAGCATATATACAGTCCTCAACTGTTGATTCATGGCAGGCATGTACAGGTTAATCTGGCACATGAGTAGCTTGTTATTGTGTTCCCCAGAAATGTCAGTGTGCTGCTAGAAATGTAGGGGGCTGTTAAAAAATAACTGATAATGTCATCTGAACACATCTAGATATGTAGATATATAAATATAAATATAATATATAAATACGTAGCAGTAACAACTGCATCCTGGACAGTTTGTATGTCAGATACAGGTCAGGTATATAAAGAAATAGCAAAACCCATTTCACAATTTAACGGACATTGCCTAGTGTAATAATACATGTAGGGGATATATACCTGCAGTCAATAGGAATGCAGTGTAAACTATAAGTAAATATAAGTTGTTAATGGAGGTATCTTTTTATACCCTACTGTATGTGCATAACCAATGGAATTCCACACCCTAATGGGTATGTCTAATCACAAAACATTTGTTGGGACATATGTCCTATTGGTTTATAAATATCTGCATTTACTTTGATGCATGTGCCCTGTTCAAATACCACAATCTTGGTGGCCTGTTGCCACCAGTCAATCCTGCATGCTGTTGGAATGTCCACTGTTGTTCTATATATGCATGCGTTATGCTTGCTGTTCAACTGTTGGAACTCTGCTGTGTTGGGTTAATGGGAATACTACTGCATGCTGTTACAAGTAATTTGGAATGCTGTTGGCTGTTACCAACCCATATTGTCGTTAAATCCTCCTAAACATAGAACATATGGGAAGGCCGGTCCCAGCGGACCCACCTGTCCCACCTCAGCTGGCGATGGCACCTGGCAGCAGCAGGTCTGGTGCCCAGCCCGGGACCTCCTCCTCCATTGTGCCTGTGCCACCTTCAGGTGGAAGCACTTCAGGGGGTGGGGCTTGTCCCCCCCATGCAAATGTGGGCCGAGGAGGCCCTCATCTTACCCTCCGAATGGTCTGGGCTGTGGTGCATAGGGAGATCCAGTGTTCTGTCACTGAACCTCTATGCCAGCTTGAGGCATGAGTGGCACAACACACAGGTAAGCCTGCACCTCCTATGCAGCCCCCAGCACAGCCACCCTCTGGTCTGAGAAGGTGCAGTGGTGACTGCCCATGGGTGGTGATCTCAGTTCCACTTTCGCCATCTGTGGGCTCATGGCCTTGCGGTTTCCAAACATCCTTCCCTGTCAATGTTGTTCACCCCCCACATGTGTCATATTCCACCCCTGTATGTGTCTTGTTTGTCCTGTCTGTTTACCTCCCCAACCTACCTCCCCAAATATACCTACATCCCCTACCCCACATTCCACTCTCACATAGAAAAAGAAAAAAAAGGGCAATCTGCTCCAAAAAAAAATTACACCCCATACATAGCTGCTCATTTTGCACACATGTTTGCTGGACATATAAAATGTAATTTAAATGGCAGTACATCATACTTTGTTGTCCTCACCCCTCTCTCAGGGGTGGAAGGTTTCATATTTGCCTCCAAAATTATTGCATATATATGCACAGCTGTTGCTGTAAAAGAAATGGGCAGCTATGGTCCTTCCCTATACCCATCCTGCACATCCCGAGCTGTTTTCCCTACTGTCTTTCCCTCTTTCTGCCCCTTTTTCACCACTGTCCTATCTCTCCATTTTCTTTTCTTTCAAAGAAATGAGCGCAAGGGTTAGAGGGAGTAAGCACTTTTAAGCAGTAGTTAGCGGGTTTGCGCGAGTGTGCGCTTGTGTGCGGGTTAGCTAAGCATTGCTAAGCTTCGTGCAAACCTGCGCAAACCCACTTACAACTGCTTAAAAGTGCCTTAGTCATCCTGCATGTGAGGGCCCTTGTTCTGCTCAGCAGCAAAATAAAACACCTCTGTCAGTCTCGAACCCCGGACCTTGGATACACTAGACTGCATGAAGTACCACTAAGCCACAGTAGATATACAGCAGGCTGCTGCTGAAATAGATATATCATGCATCAGAATGAGTGAATGTAAAGGAAAAATAAGAATGCCATAACACAAAACCTGTTCTGTGGAACTTTACCAGCAGTTGTTGTGGAATTGCATTACATGACTGTGATAAGAGAACCAGCCATTTTAGCAGTAAATGATATTCCAGCAGCATTTTACAACCCCCACACAGTATCATAGCAGGACAAACACTGGCATATCTGATTAGGGTAGAGGACATACATCCCAACTGTGACTACATATCAGGGATGTCCCTGATTTTGAAACATATGTTAGCTGTGTCCCTCTAATCCCCTGTAAAGTACTAATGTTAGGCAGAAATGTGGGGTAATACACCTAATGAATAATGACAATTAGTAGGAGTTAGACACTGCTTGTACTTCAGAAAAGGTGTAGTAATCCATATGCACTGGTTCTCCCAAAGTCTCCACTTACTGTCTCTAATATTTTGAAGGTGTACCTCACTTTTACCTACCTTTACCTCACTCTGTTCAAATATGTACCTGAGTGTTTCAGAGGCCTGGCCAAGGCAGAAACACACAGGCATATCAGCTTTTCTGCTGTTACACACTGTGCAAATAGCTTTGGAAGGAGTTCCACAAGCATACCCTTATGTAGGAGTACAACACTGAAATGCCAAAGGATGTAGCCATGTACTGGTAGCAAATGACTGTAACAATGCCATTGTACCAGTGCTGAAAAGACCTGTGCGTTGCACATACAGAAAATAACAGCCTAATGTCTGGCTACCATTTGGATAGGTCCACAGTTGGGAGCTATGCAGACAGACTACTTGCCTTGTAAACTAACAGGTACACAACAACCCTTTATGTCTAGCAAGATAACATTCACACAATAATACATAATGCTCTTTGTATGTCTGCATTCCCACCCAAATGTACAATATACCTGTGTGTTCAGGGTCTACCAAGGATGTAGGTAGGTATATTCAGTACTGGAATTGTCCAGTTTTCTTGAGCATCCTGTGCTAATGTCAACAATAAAAAAGCACAAACTGTGTAGAAGTGAGTACATTAATATTCACAGTATAGCAGTTCACAAACAGTTCATGTGCCAAATGAATAAATTTCAATGACTACCTTTGTATGGCAGTTAATTGTATAAGTAAAAAATAAACTACATACTCCCATGTATCTTGTATTAGCATTTGTAGGGGTGAGTACAATGCTACACTGACAACTGTGTATTGGATGTGGCAACATTCAGGTCTGAGTACAACATTTAAATCACTGGCTACGCCCCTAGCTTCAGATATAAGAACTATACCAACCTTATGACTTAAACAACGGTGTCCACAGCAAACAAGCATGGACCCCACTTTGGAAAGCTGAAAGGGCTACGCCTACCTGACATAGCAATTTATAGCATTAGGTTGCTATGACAGTGAGTACTGCGATTACCACACAGCAGGCTGCATGCAGTTACCAAATGGTGGCCACCAATTGGTGCAGAGGCCATCACATGCACATGTGCAGATACCTATAAAAGCATGCTGTACTTGCTGGCCACACACGCAATCATTCCATTGCAGATATTGAGAGAGAGAGAGAGAGAGAGAGACAGAGAGAGAGAGAGAAAAACACACACCCACCCACATCAACCGAAAAAAAAAGCCAAAGACACACGGAACGTAATACTACCAACACATACAAAGGAAAGGTATGTAACAGATATGTATTTACTGGCATGTAGTAGATGTATTTGAAGAGTACTCTACATACTTTGAAACATCCATATGTGGCAGCAGTACGTATCTATGCACTGATGCCCTGCATAACTACTGCCATTGACAAATCAGTGTGTAGCTGTTTGCAATGGGACAAAACTGTGACATATGTAGCTCAGCATTAAATGTCAAACATCTGATCCATGTTATGTGTGTTCTGTACAGTAGTGTGGACAATGGCTGTTTGGGGGAGTAGCGCATATAGCTATATAAACATGGATGTGACAGAGTAACACATGCACAATAGTCATATTAACGTGTAGCTTAGTAGTGGCAACTGCTGTACCAAACTAGTATGCTAATCTAGCATTTTCAGCTATATATACACCCTCTAATATTACTGTGGGCTCACATGTGACATGTGTTCATGTTGCAGCAAGGCCCAACAGGTCAGCTGTGAGGTCCAGGGACTTACAACAGTGTGGACCTTGTGTGTGTATGGCACACACGTACGGAGAGATATATCTGTGTCAGATATATTAGCATCTGTACATGTGCATAGAGCAAGGGACATACTGCAACTGTTTGTGAAGGGAGGTCATATATATGTCGGTGAAGGTTGTTATGTGCATATTTGTATGTAGGTTGTAGTGTGTGGCAAACAAGCGAGCATACAGTGCTGGTATATGACATGTGGTGGTTAAATGCTCTGGGTGTGATTTGTTAGGTTTTCAGTGTTGCAGCCAGTGAGGCCTGCTAAAGCCACATGGGCTGAGAACACCTTCAATGCATTTCACACAAGACTGTGCAATATTATTACATAACTGTATACCTCACATCCTTCACATAATTGATATTTCCACCATGAAAGGTGGACTGTATATGTGCCTATATGTATATCTATATGTACACCAATGGATGTTTATATGTATGTGTGTATATATATATATATATATATATATATATATATATATATATATATATATATTGAGAGAGAGAGAGAGAGAGAGAAACAGAGTCATATTTACTGCGACAGGTGCCTGGTGACAAAGCCATGGCCTCAAGCTCAATGTCAAAAATGCATTGGCATCCCTTTTGGTAAAAACTCTGTACCCATGAACTATCACATAGGTGGTAGTCGACTTAACACCAAAAGTGTGATAAGAGACCATGGGACACAGGTGAACAGTAGTCTCCCCTTTGATAATCACAGTGCCACACTAGTCATGTAATCTATCTATGTGGCACACCTCATCACAAAAGGTGTGTCATCCAGGGAAAAAGAGGTCAGTGTTCCCCTCTACTCACCATTCACAAAACCCATTATAGAGTACAATACCCCTTCTGGTATGAAACTCACAAGACATCTACAGCAACTGGAAAGGCCACATACATACCTCACAAAGAGTATTACTGGCCTCAAACAGATGCCCTATTCAGACTGTCTCACAAAACCACAGCTAGACTGTGTCACATACCACCTACTCAGAGGGGATGTCTGCCTAACATACAAAGCTATGTCAAACCCAGAGCTGTTGGACATGCTCTACGTAAACAGATCACAATTCCTATGAGCTACACGCTCTAGGGACCTAAACCTTGTCACCTCAATAAACAGAACAGGCTGGAGGGATAGATTCCTATCTCAGAGACATCCCATACTCTGGGACAATCTACCTATCAATAGCAAACAAAGTTCCTCAGTAGCACTCGTCATGAATAGTCTTGATGATTGGATGGGAGATAGGAAATGCACCCCGGGAATCACCTATGTGGTTCTGCTTGACAGGGGCACATGAAATTAAATTACTTGGGTGTCAAAGGCCAGGGTACCATCTGGCTAGGCTTCTATAGGCCCTAGCGCCAATAGCCTATTACCTACCTATGAACCAATACACTCCCATATGTACTTGTTGCAATAATTGCTATGTGAGGTTGACTGAGTGTGATGGTGAATGTGTTGGTGAATGTGTCACAGTTGTGTATATGTGGGATAGCTTAGTGGGAAACTGTTTCTGTCATGGTATTTTGTGTCCTAGCTCTGATCCCAGCAAAAGATGTGTATGCTATTGCTAGCCAGAAAAAGCAGTATGGCATACAGTCTGACGTATTCCCTTGGTGTTAACTGGGGTGTGCCATTGGAGGCTAAAGTAGTACATGTATGCTCATTGATTGGTACTGCTGGTGAATCCAAATCCTGCTTGAACTGTAGTACTACCTGAAGCTGTAGGCCTAAACAGCAGAGTATGGTGTATGTCCACATTGCTTGGAACCACTGTTTTGTGTGTTCCCTGTAGTCCGCACAAATTACATACCTCAGGCATAAGGTTTTGTAAATACTGACACACAGTACTGTATGGTACACAGGTAAAGCTCAGCTGGGTTGCCATACCTCTGTGTCTTGTATGCATGTCTGATGTGTGTGTGGGTATGCCTGTAACATGCCCTTTGTCATATGTGTGTTAGAGGATATAAGTGCGTGTCTAGCAACATGTATAGTCTAGTACAGCAGTATGCCACCTATATTCACGAATGTGCACATATTTCAGGCAGGGGTTTTCCATCAACAACTAGTGTGGTATACTGGTAATACTGTAACTGGACTTTACAATCATTGCAATGGATGACATATTTCTTTATGCATTAGCTTGATATATACCTCCTCTGGCTAGGTGGTGCATTGTGTAGCATACAGTGTGCCATGTACTGTTGTATAGTCTTACATAGTGGTTTCTCTTTGTTGCTGTGCAGAAAATTGTTTAATATATAGAGCGTGCCAGGTACTGTCAGGCAGTTGTGGGTTGAGCACTGATATGTAGTATTGAAAGTGTGTATCCTCTGACAGACAATTGGTTGCTATTTATGGCAGTTCAGTGATATCTGTACTGTAGAATGTTAAGTGTGCCACATGACTTGCTCACACATATTGTTTCATTTTCTTCCAGGGTCATGGCCCACCATCGCAACCCATCCTATAGTCCTGCAAAGGATGAAATCATAACGACCAGTCTGGTTCAGCACTACACCCTGCTATTATCAAGAACCAGCCAGGACCAGCATGAGCGGTCTGCACTGTGGCAAAATGTTGTCCATAGGGTAAATAACATAGGCATGTATAACTGGACATATGATCAGGTATGCCATCACTGCAGTGATTTACTTAGACATGTCCGGCAGTGTGCGTCTGATGTCCATAGACAACAGCTTGCCACAGGTGGCAGGGTTACCGCCCACCCCCCCCTCACCAGAGTGGAGGAGCTGCTCCTGAGCCTGGTAGCTCCTGGCCAACAACAACAAAAGCAGACATGTATAATCATGGAGGCCGGAGTCCCCCAGCAAGTTCACATGGAGAGTGCAGGTAACATGGCATATCTGTAGACTACTGTTACCTCTATTGGTAGATCATGCATATGTGAGATGTGTACTGTGTAGTTAGAAGATGTGGAGTCTGGTGTTGTGCAATACTGATAATTTGGAACATGATCTGTAGGCCTGTGACTATCAACCGTTGTACTACTGTAAGATTGCAAACCCACAGTAGCAATGCCACAGTTGTTGCCACTGACAAACTGTCTCATATCCTTGTACGTCCCTCTGGTGTGACAGCAAGGCAGCAGACGCATGCTGGTGAGTGTGTTCTACATTTAATATTGCAAATAAAATGTGCATGTCATAGGTGAGGTGTAGGCCATGTACACATGTAACACACCTACGCATAATGCATGCTGTGCATGTTTGCTGTGAGACTATGCACATCTCAGTAATGTGAGTAGCTGCCTCAAAGACATGCAATACACAGAGCATCCCAAACAATTGTGGCTACACTGTAGTGGACATTGCATAGGCAGAGTCGATACACATGCACACAACATACACAACTTCGTCATATGCAGTACATGTTAATATGCTACACATGGCGTATTCAGACACCCACTGTAAGGTCACACTCCAGTATCCCAACTCATCCACACAGCACACATAATATACCTGAGAGGTAGAGGCCTATCATGGGGCAGTGCGACACTCTTCAACACACAACACATTCATGTTAGGCAATACTCCCTATTGGGCACCTTCAAACCCATGTAACAACTGGTTGTCAAATGGTGAATGTAGCCATGGAACTGCGGTTCAGGTACAGCATGATAGGTGCCGGTCTGGCACACATTAGTAGCCTTGAGTGACCACATGATGCTGCATGATGATGGCTCATGGTAATACAACCCAGCCAGTTACAGCAACCACAGTACTACACATAGCATTCATTGCTATACACCTCAATGTTGTGTGTGTGCAAACATATGCACCTATACACAATATGCATAGCAATCACCATTTGCACAAAGTGACACATATATGTCTTATAATGCTATTGAGTGTATAGGTCACATGACATACATTGGGTATGTGTGATGTTTAATGTTGCAGTTGTGTTGTAGCATGCATGTCATGGCTGGCACTGACATGTCCACAATATGTTCTACACTCACCATAACTACTGTACTATGGCTATGTTGAGCAATGGTATTCCATCAGGTATACACGCACCACTCATCCTGTGTGTATACATAGCATGCATGAGCTAAACCTGTGTCCACAATTATCTGCTAAAGACACAGACACTCTAATCAGTAATGGATATCTATGTGACACACAGATATACATCCAGCCATGGTATGTATACCTGTGAGTGACGGTGCACAGCACATTGAAGAGCTTGTAACACTTGCACAGCAATATTGTGTCCATGTACACATTGCATTCCAGGGTGAGGCCAATCACTGAACAACAACACACATTCATCAAAGCCAAGTATACTGTTATTAGCAAGGACTGTCTACACTCGCACTGCATGCTGTTGAGCAACACACGTCCTGCATGCTGACACGTGTGATATGACTGTTTGGCTTGTGATACTGTACCCCACCATCAACCGCTATTGAGTATGTTTTGGATTGCTGGTGGTGATGGTGTGTGTGCGTGTGTGTGTGTGTGTGTGTGTGTGTGTGTGTGTGTGTGTGTGTGTGTGTGTGTGTGTGTGTGTGTGTCTGCTTTAGTGAGGAGTGTATTTGTGTGCATGTGTGCATGTGTTCATGTCTGAATGTGTTCATGTGTGCATTTGTTCATGTGTGCATGTGTGCATGTGTTCATGTGTGCATGTGTGCATGTGTGCATGTGCTCATGTGCGCATGTGTTCATGTGTGCATTTATTCATGTGTGCATGTGTTCTGACATCATGTACAGGTTGTAAAGTGTGTTTCCTGTCTTCATCTCACAGGTGCTGAGTTTGGGCTGGTTCACTGCAGCAGGGAACCTGATGTCACTGACACAAATAGTGATAATGAGGATAGGTGTGTTGAGACACAGGCATGTTTGCCAGGGTCTGTCTTTGGGCCACCAATTGACAGTACACAGGTGTCTACCCCATCCATGCACACAGTCATACTGCCAATACATCCATCATCACCAATGCCCTTAGCTGAGGGACAGTGTACAGTCGGCAATGGTCAGGACAGTGTGGTATCTATGGTACATGCATCCAGACACAGCAGCTATACCCAGAGGTCTGGAGCGGTACCACATAGGCAGATGTCCAGGGGTTCTCATCGGAGCACTGCTGGTCATCATGCCCCTGGCAGACGTGCCACAGGTCACACAACCTCACGCATGTTCCAGGCTGTTATGGAGGAACAGGCACGTATGGAATGGTACACCAGACAGGGACTAAGGGCCTAGAGGGCACATAACACTGCTTTAAATGACAGTATTCATGACCTAGCAGGTGCCATCCATAATTACACTGAGGTCACCGATAGACGTTGGGGTGAGACATTAGATGTCCTCCGCAATGTCATGTCCATGTGTCAGGACAGTGCAGGACGGTTGAGATGTCGATGTGGACATATGCCAGCAACATCAGCAGCTGGCAGTCACTGCGGACGTCCCTTAAGTCACAGCCACTCCCGTAGTGCCAGTACCAGCCCCAGCAATGTTGGGGGTGGGCTGTCCATAGGCCGTCCTAGAAGACCACATGCACGAGGCTCTGGCCAGACCCAGCAGGGACCTGGGTCCAGTGTACATATGTCTACCTCTGAGGATAGTACCCAGTCTGGCTTAGTACCTGATACTGTCAGTAGCAGCCCTGCCAGGCACAGGTACTGTATCCATGGCCAGAGCCAATGATCTGTAAAGCCTGGCAGCTACAGTCTGTGGCTGTCCCACAAATCCCTGTATATAGCAGCCACATGGTGGAACTGTGTGCATGCAGACACACACACACATAAACCAGACACCTAGGGCTAACACATACCTGCACACATTACATCAACATTGGCCCATACCAGTACTCTTGGCCCTCACACACACACACACACACACACACACACACACACACACACACACACACACACACACACACACACACACACACACACATGTCGATTGTATGGCTCAATGTAGGCCTCTGGCAAACCAACAACACACCCTGTGCATATGATGCAACTTGTGCCACCTCCTGTCATCTGTAACATTGATGCAGGAACAGGCTAACATGGTGCTGATACACAGGGTGACTTTATAGCAGTATAGCAATGTTAGCATGTTGTCAGCAGTAAAGTGTAACGATATCCTTGAAGGTGTAGCTGAGCAGGCATGATGCATTAAAGCTATGCTTGTCAATGTAGTATTGTTTACACCAGTGTTAATTCCAATAGTGTATTGTCCGCCTACGTGCCACTTGGCTGATGTGTGCAGTATTGGCAACATGTTTTAGAGAGTGGACAGTACATGTGGGGTGTGTGCAGCACAGATTTGCAGGTGTACATTTGTGAACATGGTGGAGGTGCACTGTCTGCATGTAAGTGCATAGTGGACACATGGGCATGGGTGACATGCCCTGTATTACATTGTTAACACTCCATAGTTTCTATTGGTGGCCAGTATGCATTGTACTACACACATTTTGGAACTTGGGTACACATGTGTGT
>NC_056741.1:79050207-79065207 GCF_019279795.1 Protopterus annectens
AGTACCCAGTCTGGCTTAGTACCTGATACTGTCAGTAGCAGCCCTGCCAGGCACAGGTACTGTATCCATGGCCAGAGCCAATGATCTGTAAAGCCTGGCAGCTACAGTCTGTGGCTGTCCCACAAATCCCTGTATATAGCAGCCACATGGTGGAACTGTGTGCATGCAGACACACACACACATAAACCAGACACCTAGGGCTAACACATACCTGCACACATTACATCAACATTGGCCCATACCAGTACTCTTGGCCCTCACACACACACACACACACACACACACACACACACACACACACACACACACACACACACACACACACACACACACAGTCATGTCGATTGTATGGCTCAATGTAGGCCTCTGGCAAACCAACAACACACCCTGTGCATATGATGCAACTTGTGCCACCTCCTGTCATCTGTAACATTGATGCAGGAACAGGCTAACATGGTGCTGATACACAGGGTGACTTTATAGCAGTATAGCAATGTTAGCATGTTGTCAGCAGTAAAGTGTAACGATATCCTTGAAGGTGTAGCTGAGCAGGCATGATGCATTAAAGCTATGCTTGTCAATGTAGTATTGTTTACACCAGTGTTAATTCCAATAGTGTATTGTCCGCCTACGTGCCACTTGGCTGATGTGTGCAGTATTGGCAACATGTTTTAGAGAGTGGACAGTACATGTGGGGTGTGTGCAGCACAGATTTGCAGGTGTACATTTGTGAACATGGTGGAGGTGCACTGTCTGCATGTAAGTGCATAGTGGACACATGGGCATGGGTGACATGCCCTGTATTACACATTGTTAACACTCCATAGTTTCTATTGGTGGCCAGTATGCATTGTACTACACACATTTTGGAACTTGGGTACACATGTGTGTATGACATGGTTTGACACTGTGCTGTGGGTGATACTGTTACTATCTGTCATTGGTTTGCATTCTGGTAGTATACATAACCTCAACAGCCTGACCATAAACAATTGTTAGATGATGTCTTGACAACTGACACACAGATGTAGGACACACAGTAACATTTGTATCCTTCAGGAACTATACTATGCCAGTAACCAGTGGTATTCACCTGCACCCATTCCTGGCACTACTCCTGTTTGGCATATAGCTTTCTTCGGTACAAGCAAACACAGTAGGGATATGTCCATCCATGTCTGGAAATGCATACTGTGGCCTATAATGCATTCTCCAGATGACACACACATCCTCCACAAGGGTATCATACAGACAGATACCTGTTATCAAGCCCATGCTGTAAATCTATAAGTCAACTAAAGCATTGTCATCCACCTTTACAAAACATAGTATCCCCACAGTATCACATAGGTAGTAGCCCCCGACCTGTTGAACAGGTACCGATGTGTACATACAGCCAAGTGTTACATCATCTCTCCTTTGGTAATCACATTTCCAAAGGTATTTTGAAATCCCTTGGTGAATCACATAAGCAATAAAGGGTCTGCATGCATATTCACAAAGGTTGTTGTACACCTATAATGAATAGCCATCACTGACCAACTTTGCTGCATTTGAACAGGTCTGAAATATACCTCAGGCATAAACCCTCACTCACACTATACAATAGAAACTGTAATGAGTGTGTGTGACATGGATGACCTAGGCCAGGGATCACTGCAGTGGCTGGGCTTGTCACAAGCATACAGATGTGACCTAAGGTCTGGAAAGTGGCAGCACACTCTGGCAAATATAACAGATGTGTTCATGGAGAAAGCAGGGTTCCCACGTATGAAATAATTGAGGTCACATGTACGTATATGTATTTGCCACACAACTACCTGACGTGCAATGCACATACTGTTGTCATTGTGATATGTCATACAGTAGTAAAAGCAAAACCCACAACACAATGACCAACTGTGTCATGCACACACACTCACCAAGTGCAGGATTCAAACCCCTACCTAATTAGGTTATGATAATTGAGAAGTACGCATTAACACAACATGCTATACACATTACTGGGAGCTCTCTTTTCCACAGGTTTATTTGTAGGATGGTGACATTATCAGACTTGACAAAGATGAGTATACCACTTTTAAGGTGTTTCAGTAGTCTTCAAAAAGGTTGCTCTTCTCCAAGGAGACAAGCACACACACAGTTGTCAAATGCAGGATTCAACCCCCTACCTAACTACTTTATGATACTAGAGCAGTACACATTAACACAACGCACTATACACATTACTGGGAGTTCTTTTTTCCACAGGTATATTTGTAGGATGGTGACATCATCAGACTAGACAAAGTGGGTTACATTAGGTGACATTAGGTGAGCTATATAGAAGGAATTTCTAAACACTTTGGCAATGTGATTATCAAAGGAGAGTTTACTATCTACCTGGGTCCCCAGGGCCATAATTACATTCTCCGTACATACTGGATTACCACCTATGTGGTAATTTGTGTGCACTTTGTTTTATCCAAAGGGGATGACTATGCATTCTTTGGCATTCTGCTTGAGGGCATTGTTTTGATACCAGGTATCTGTCTCTGTAAGATCCTTCTGGAGGATGTCTGTGTCAGCCGTAGAGTCAATTATGGACCTCAATTAGCAGTCATCTGCAAACTTGTTCAGCCATACTCCTCCCGTGATTGCCTGTACCTCTGAGCAGTATCTACTGAACAGGTGGGGTCCCAGGACCAAGACTTGTGGGATGCCATTCGTGACTGGTTTATAGTCAGACATGGCACCTGCAACTCTGAACATGTGTGTTTGATCTGTGAGCCAGTTGGCCACCCATCCTGTGACATAGCTGTTAATGTTCAAGCTGGTAAGCTTGTCCATGATGCCAGAGTGGAAAATGGTGTCAAAAGGCCTTAGTGATGTCCAGGTGGGTTGTGTGGACTACTTTCACCTCCATCTATGTCCTTGGTAACTGTTTCAAATAAGTCAACTAGGTTTAGGAGGCAGGATCTGCCTTAAGCCAAGTTGGGTAGAGTCCAGTGTCTGGAGGTCCCCAAGGTCTCTGTTTATGGGTTCCATGATAATTTGCTCCATAGCTTTGCAGACCAGTTTGAGTAGGCCTATAGGGCAATGGTGTCCTGGTTCTGTTGTGGCACCCCCTTTGTGGAGCTGGATGACTGTTGCTGTATGCCATTCTTTGGGTACATAGCCTCTGCTAAGGTTGAGTTTGGACAGTGAATGTAGGTGAGGGTGTAGTTCCTTTTGGGGCTGGTGTAAGTCGCAGCCTGGGACACCATCCAGTCCTATTGATGCTGTGTTCTTAGCTTTGGAGAGAGCTGTTTTTGCCTGCATGTCCATGAAGTCTGGTGCTCTGCATTCTTCTGGGATGGACACAGGCCCTTTTGGGGGTGATGGGGAGGAGTTTGAACTGAACTTGTCCCCCAGGATGTGGGAAATGTAAGTTGGTTCAGTGTATCTTTTTGCCATTTTGCAGTAACTGACAGCATATTTGATAGTTGACATCTAAATGTTTGGTATAGCTAACAAAGGCTTTGTGGTTGTTATTCTTACATTCCTTGGCAATTTGTCTTTAGAAACTGGCCTTGGATTATTTTATGAGCGATCATTGTGTCTTACTAATAATGATCAGTGATGCCTTTCCTTTTGTGAAGTTGGCTCTATCATGTGTTCGTTTCCTCCTTCTGTTGTTTAGCTTATTTATGGCAATGACCACCAGATTGGTTTCTTATTTTTGGAGGAGTGCATCTTGGTTTTATTTGGGATGTCTCGATCCATGCATCCCTGTAGATGCTCATAGAATGCGCTTGTAAATGATTAGGCAGACTGCATAGCATTATCCTATAGCAAGGGGGCTTTGGAACTTTCCACTTTGGTCTTCAGAAGTGTGCAGTTTGCTTTTGAAGATATCTTCACAGTGGTTTCCTTGACTGGGGGGTGGGCAGGATGTGGATGTCCAGTGTGATTACTTTATGATCTGATATTACCAGCGAGGAGTTTATCTCTGTTGTGGAACACTGGTACCCCATGTTGGTGATGATCAGGTCCTGTATGTTGTCACTTCTAGTGGGTGTGGTGACCAGCTGTTCCAGGGAGTTTCAGTTTTTAAACTCTAGGAAACATTGAGCAAAGGACGTTGTACATAAGTAATTCTCCCACTCAATGTTTGGGTACTTGTAATCTCCTCATATAGTGGTGTTTGATAGGGCCTTTATATTTTCCACTGTTCTCAGGACTACTGAGTGAGGTTCCTGAAACAAGGTAGGTGATCTGTAGCAGGCTACAATCTGATAAGCAGCTTTGCCCAATGTTAGTTGCACTTGCATGGTCTCCAAGGCCTCATGCTGTGCCACTAACCTGAAGGTGTGGGTATCCATAAGGTTAATGGATACACCCCTTCCTTTTGTATTTCACTCTGGGTTTTGAGGCCGAAGATCAGAGGGACTGTGAGTGTTTTATGTGGAGCATGTCCAACAGCTCTGTGTTTGACATAGCTTTGTATGTTAGGCAGAGATCACCTCTGAGTAGGCAATATGCGAGAGAGTACAGCTGGAGCATTTTGAGACAGTCTGTGTATGGCATGTAATTCAGGCCTCTAATGCTCTTTGTGAGGTATTTCTGCAGGCTTTCCAGTTGTAGATGTCTTGTGAGGTACATAGCAAAAGGGACATTGTACTCTATTATGGATCTAGTGAGTGATGAGTAGAGGGGAACAATGTCCTCTTCTATTCTGCATGAGACACCTTTTGTGATGAGGTGTGCCACGTAGAAGGATTTCCTGACTACTGTGGGGATGTGATTATCACAGGTGTGTCCACTGTCCACCTGTGACCCAAAGTCTCTTATCACACTTTCAGTGTTAAGTATACTACCGCCAATATTGTAGTTCATGGCTACAGAGTTTTTACCAAAGGGGATGACAATGCACTTATTGGTATTGAGCTTGAGACCATGGCTTTGACACCAGGCATCTGTCTCAGTGAGACCCTTTTGTAGGATGTCCACATCTTTAGTATTTACAGTTATGACTTCTAGTTTGCAGTCATCTGGAAACTTCATTAGCCACAGACCTTCCATGTTAAAGTTTACTTCAGGGATGTAGATACAAAACAGGACAGGACCCAGGACTGAACACTGTGGTACTGCACTCATCACTGGTCCAAAGTCATACTTGGAGTCTGCTACTTTCACAGTGTGTGCTCTGCCAGTGAGCCACTTGGCAACCCATCTTGTGACATAGCAATTTATACCTAGTTTAGTGGGTTTATCTATAATTCTAGAGTGGAGGATGGTGCTGAAAGTTGTGGCAAGATCTACATAGGCTGTGCGAACCACCTTACCCCTGTTTACGGTTCTGGTGACTGCATCAATGTCATCTATCAGGTTTAGGAGACATGATCTGCATTTTACAAACCCAACATGGTTGTGGTCCATAGTTTGGAGTTTACCAATGTATTTTTTATAAGTTGTATGATGATACAGTCCATGGTCTTGCAGAGCAGGCTCATCAGGCTAATGGGGCGCTAGTTCCTGGGGTCCATGGTATCTCCACCCTTGTGTAGTGGGATAACCATCGCTGTGCACAATTCAGCAGGCACAAAGTCTGAGGTGAGGCTGTGACTGAACATGGTACATCGGTGTGGTGCCTGTTCATTCTGTAGTTTGTGTAGAACACAGCCTGGGAAGTTATCCGGTCCTATGGATGCTGTGATACTGGCTTTGGAGAGTGTTTTTTACCTGTGCAGCCATTATGACAGCAACTTTGCAGTCTTCTGTTATAGAGATGTGCTCTTTCATTGGTGAGAGGGGGGTAAAGTTAGCACTGATCCTATCTGCTAGGATGTTGGCAATATCAGTTGGGTCTGTATATTTAGTGCCATCGAGCTGTAACTCAGAGCACATCTGAGTGGTGTCATGACAAGGACCTGTCTGTTGGGCAGAGATCTCCTGAGTAGACAGTATGCAACAGAGTACAGATTGAGTTAAATTCAGTCTTGTTGTATGGGGCAACTGTTTGAGACCAGTAATCCTCTTGTTGAGGTACTTCAGTGGTCTTTCCAGCTGCTGCAGGTGCCTAGTCAGATTCATCGCAAGTGTGTTGTGCTACTCTCTGATGGGTCTGATGACTGATGAGTAGAGGGAACCTCCTTTGACCTACATGCAAACACCTTGGCAGTTTGTGGGAACACATGGCATGATTGCCTGACCACTTTGTGAATGCGTTTCTGGAAGTAGAGATGACTATCCATATGTGTCCATAGATCCCTTATTATCACCTCCATATTTAGGGTGTTGGCATCTATGTGGTATTTGTCTGACTGTAGCTCAAGGCCATAATTTTGACACCACATCTGTCTGGCTGAGTCCCTTTTTAGGGATGTCTCTGTTGTCCCAAACATCAATTATGATGACTTTTTTGCAGTCATCCACAAACTTTGCTAAACATAGCCCTTGCGTGTTTGACTGTATTTCTGAAAAGTATACACCAGACAGAAGGGGTGCCAGGACTGAGCCATGGGGGACAGCAGTTGTTACCAGCTTGAACAGGAGACCACAGTTCTTACCTTGTGTGATCTATCTGTGCCCCAGTTGGCAATCCATCAGATGACATACATATTTATGCACAGTTTGTTTATTTTCTGGATACGACATGTGTCTGGGATTTTGGAAAAGTGCTTTTCAAGTTCTATGTGGGATGTGTGTAGCTCATTTCATTGATGTATGTCCTGGGTCACTCCCTTGAAAACAGTCTAGCAGGTTTGGGAACCATGATCTGCCCCTGACCAAACCAAACTATGCAGGGTTGGGTGTTGTAGGCTCCCAATAGCTCTCTTTATGAGTTCCATCATGTTGGACTCCATGGCCTTGCTGATCAGGCTTAATAGGCTTATAAGACAATAGTTCCCATGGTCTGTTGTGCACCAACACTTGTGGAGTGTGCCAAATGTTGCTGTAACACATTCAACAGTTTCATATCCTGTTCAGAGGGTGAGCCTCAACAGACTGTTCAGGTGCAGGGTCTGTTTGTTCTGGAGTTCACTTATGACACAGCTAGGGAAACAATGCAATCCCATAGATGCCATGTTTTCAGGTTTGGAAGGAGCTATTTACCAATTATATATGTGATATCTGTGCATTCACAATTTACAGGTATGATGATAGGGCCTTTTGTCAGTGAGAAGGGGGTATGTATGTATGTATGTATGAGCCTGTCTAACAGGATGTTGGCAATGTCAGTTATTTATAGTTTGCACTGACTCAGGACATATATGAGTGTACATTGCTATTTATAACATAGCGGAAGGAAGCGTCATGGTTCTCTGTGGACTCCTTCACAGATTATTTTGCCAGAACATGGATTGGATAATGTTTGGAGTGCACATTGTTTATTCATGATACTGATTGCAGGTTTATCAATCTTCTTTGCTTTTTCACTTTCTGTGAACAACTTAAGTACTTGTGGTACATAGTTTGATTATGACAGGGTTCCAATATATTATATGTGTCTGTTTTCATATAACTGTGTGCACAAGGCAGGATTGGTGAATAGTGACAGGTTCCTGGGGTAAAACATATGCAACTGCCAGATTTGTGTGGCCCACTGCTGTACTCAGACATGGCCTAAGTGTGTGAGCATGCCCAGTATGGACATATATACTATATGTGTGTGAAAAATCAAGTTGGTTTCTACTTCAAGGCTCACCTTTGTGTTGTACATCGACAGGAAGCACGCTGTGCCTGCAGGGCTTCCATGAGTCACTTTGCATAGACTTATCAACATTTCTACATACAGTGGGGGCAGCTATTATTTGTACATTTCTACCCTGGGGGCACACCTGATTGTTACTGTTGGTGTACATAGGATGAGGGGTTCACCTGACACTTATACACATTTGCTAGGCCTACACTGCTATGTCAGGTACTCCATTTCAGTCTGTACTGTTGCCTATCGTACTGGCTTGAGGCATACTACTGTACTACAGATCTTAGCTTCCAATTTCACATATATTAGTTTTTGACTTCATAGCCTACACAACCTACATCACACTGCCTGGCCTGCTGTTATCTGTCTGCATAGGCCTGGTGGGAAGTTCAAAGGGCATGATACAGCATTTGTTTGTGTTTGCGTTAGTCTACAATTGTCCTTCTGTGTCTGTTCCAGTGAAATGCTGTCATGGCTTAAGTGGTTCAGTACTGTGACTATAGTGCGCAGTATCCTGAGTTTGAGCGCTGTCACTGCTTTTTATTTTCCTGCTTTGTAGACCTGACTGGTTAAGGAACAGTAAAGCAGGTGTGAGCGTGTTTACCCAACTTTGCTCAACTTTGCCTGACTTTGGCCAACATTGCCCAACATTGCCCGACGTTGCGCTAGTTGTAATTGTGCTTAAATGTGCTAAATAGTGGTTAAATGTGCTTAGCACTGCTTTATATTGCTTAAAATAGGGCAATCATGCCTCAGGTGGTGCTGCAGGGCTACCTATGTCAGATGCACATAGTACACTCCCTTTACATGTTTGAAAACAGGTAGTCTCAAGTTAGGCATCCCTTTTATTGTATGTGCAAGTCAAAGAGAGGTGTCATTTCCAGGGTCCCTACTGAGTCAGTGTATGTGCTATGCGTTGCCTCTTTGCCAAGGCCAGGGCATACTGGGCATGCCTCCTTCTGCCTACTGGGGCAGGCTCAGGTAGTTCCTCCTCCGAGTCACGCTGTGCCTGTGCAGGCCTTGGCAATGGTTTGGGGCTGTTTGGCCCTTCCCCATGCTGTTCCTGCTGCAGCTGTTTTCACAGGATCATATTGTGTAGCATGGCACATACCATGACAATTTGGGTACATGTAGTTGGTGAGTACTCCAAGGCTCCACCAGATGTGTCCAGGAACTGGAACCATGACTTGAGCATCCCAAACACACGCTCAATAATGTTTCTTGTTTGTGTGTGTACCTCATTATGGAGTTCTTGTTTGGGTGTGTGTGCATTTCTGATAGGTGTCATCAGCCACGGCTCCAGTGAGTATCCAGCATCCCCCACTAGATGACTGTCAGGAATGTCCCCACTGGAAAATCTCTGGTACAGCTGCGTCAGATGCCAGATGTGGAAATCGTGATAGCTTCCAGGGCAGCCAGCACACACATTCATTATTATGCCCTGGGCATCGCACATGACCTGGCAGTTAATGGAGAGGAAGCCCTTGCGGTTGATATAGACCCTACCCTGCTCACCGGGTGGTGCTTTGATGTGTATGTGCATGCAGTCTATTGCACCCACTACCTCAGGGTATTCTGCTATTTGGTGGAAAAGACGCATATTGCTGGCCAATGCCTCACTAGAATTGGGGAAATATACGTGCTCGCTGACATGTGCTGACATGTCATCCAGAAACTGGTGCAGTATCCTGGATGCTGATGCCTGTGAAACCCCCATCATATCACCAGTTGGTCTCTGGAAGGTACCTGTAGCTAGTATTCGTAGGCCAGCACATACCTTGGTATCCATTGAGATGGGTTCCCCTCTGTTGGTTCTGTGTGTGAGGCATGACCGGCACAGCTCAACAATTTGCAGCAGGAGGTCTCTGTCCACTCTATAGTGCTCCACTATCTCCAGCTCATGTAGCCTCTGGTAGGTTACCCTGGGTCTGTACACTCTTCTCCGTCTCCTCACTGTGGGTTGCTCAGCAGCATTCACAACATCACCCCCCTCAGCACCTTGAATATGTTGGTTTATGATAGCAATAGCAGTGCCTAACATTTTGTCTGACTTAAGCTTTTTACGTTTTCACTCTTTGTATACTGCAGTGTTGCAGAGTTCTTGGGAAAAAAACAGGGTAGACTGCTGTTTGCAGAGTTTAAAGTGCTGGGCTGGGCGGGGCTAGTCTACTGTCTGTGTAAATGGCTGATTCTGATATATTTCACCTGGCAGTTCTGCTAGTTCTCCTTGGCTACCTTACTACTACTTCTTTTCCTTCCTTTTTTCCTTTCTGTTTCCACAAGGGGCAGTGTCGCACAAACAAGCGCACACATGTGCACACAAGCACACATGCTGTGTGCCCGTTTGCAAGATATTTCAGATATATCCACGGCGTACACCTTTGCTTTCTTGTTTTCAGCTAGTACCACTGTAGACATGTCTCTTGCAATCCTGGGCAACTCAGGGCAAACACAAGCCACTGTGCTCTAATCACCTTACAGTCTTTCAGACATCCCCCCCTCATGATGTCACCTATCTTCTATTCTACTACTCCCCTACTCCTACACTTACACTCTAGGGACATGGCTCACATGCCGGGCAAAAATTGGGATTCACTATCCTTATCTTCATTTGCATAGGATTGCCTACTAATGCTTGGTTACATCTCTCACACTGAGCTTCCCCCCTTAGCAACCACTACTCAGTGGCCATGTTGTTTTCAGCCTGCCATTCACCTGCATGGCAGAACAAGCTTTTTAGTGAAAATGCACATTTGTGGCAATTTTTCACTTTTTTCATTTTATGTAAAGTGCAGCACATTTGCGCTCCGCTGCGCTACGCTTAAACATCGGCGATCAGGGGGGGGTGGATTTTAAGGATTTACAACATTTGCAAATGCCAATGGCCTTTTATTTGGCCACTGGCATGCTTCCTCAACTAGATGCATCCTTTATTTGGAGCTGTCATAGCTCCGTTTAGCTATTTGCAGAACGGTACTCCATTACCAACGGGGTACATTTCTGCAAATAACACTACTCTTACACGGACAGGTTAGTGTTTCCTGGATCGCACATTTACCTCATTTGCATAGCTTTCAGCAGCAAATGAGGTAATTTGCATACCATAACACTGTCCGTGCAAAAGTAGCTTTAGAAGCTCTCATGCACGCCCCTAACCGGCTATTGCTGAATCGCTCAGCAGACATATTGCCTGCCTGCCATCTTACACTACTATTACATTCCGTGCAAGCCTTCGTGAATTAGGCCCAGTGTGTCAGCCACATGGCTTCCAAATAACCAGAACTTTTTTTTAAGTCTTTATGGGTACTTTCACTTCAAAAAAAAAACAAACTCAACTATCTGGAGTCAAACCATGTTTCAATATTTTTTAATCTTGTCAGTGCAGAAGAAGTGGATTGTTTGGCTATACTTTAGAAACACAGATCTTAAAACCAAGCTTGATGTCCATAAACATTAGAGTGCCAGAATAATTTTTCAAATAACATCAAAATCACAGGGAAAATGTTCACTTAGAAAAAATGCATTCATTAAAAATTACAAGAAAGTCCTAGCCAAGCTGGCATCTTCACTGTGTAAAACCTTTAACCTGTCATGGAGGTCAAAGGGACATAAACAAAAATACACACTCTGCTTGTTCAGTAGAATGTACATAAACAGTTTTCTAGGTAACTACTCTGAATTACTGTATTACTGCTTACATTTCTGTATTTTTTGTTTGTGAAATGTTTTGTATTTAACCCAGAATGGGCCAGAAATTGATCAGTATTGTTCAGTGCACTACCACAGAAAACAAATATAAATAAATAAATAAATAAATAAATAAATAAATAAAACCCCTTATGGTAAAGCTTTAGACTTGCCATGTTGAGGTTTTCTTCTGCCCTCATCAGTACAGCATAAGTGGATTGTTTAGCTATACTTTAATACACCTTTATTGAATTATCAATTGTGACATAGAGAAACTTGCATTTATAAAAAGAATGAAACCATATTAACAAGTTTAAATTTATAGCTCCTATAGTTTTATTTATTGAATTATCAGTTCTGACATAGAGAAACTTACATTTATAAAAAAGAATGAAAGCAGATTAACATGTTTACAGTTATAATGCCTATACGTTATATATATTTTGTTATACATTCATTATTTATTATTTAATTATTTATTTGGATTTGCTAACCTGGAAGGTCCATTGGGTCAAAAAGTACTCATTTTCTGTGGAATATTACTTACATCCCCGGGGCGGTCCTACTACAACTGCGCCAGCCAACACCTGCACGCCTAGTCCCATAATTTCATACTCATAGTTCCCTCACCTGCCCCTCCTCAACAGCACTCATCCTTACTGTGGGTGCAGGTGTGGTCTAACCACACCACTACACACTGCCCACTCTCCACGTGTCAGGACCCATGTCGTACGTTGTCTCTACCCATGGGTCATCAGGCTTGTACAACCTACTGGTCCATGTACGTATACAACCTGGTTGGATAAATCATTACAGGGACTGACTCCGATGACCATTAATTTTCGGGGTGTCCCACAAGAGGCATTGATGTCTTTGTTTCAAGATTAGACTTGGCAGGTCTCTCCCACTGGTAGTATCCTGCTTGTAGTCTGGGAAGCAGTGGTGTGTTTACTTGTATTGTGTGTTTGAATGTTTCACTGGTCTAGCTGGGGGGGGGGGTTGATGCTACGTGTTACATGTTTGTTGATTGGACCTTCTCACCCCCATTTGCACAGCCTGTGAACATATGTAATTCCTATCTGCTGTATCATATCCTAGCTATATACAAGTGTATATTTATAAACACACACACACACACACACACACACACACACACACACACACACACACACACACACACACACACACACACACACACACACACACGTATGCATACATGTATATATTTATATATTGCTGTCTATATATATCTAATGACATATGGGTGTATGGGTGTCTGCATATATATATATTTCTATATGTGGGTATGCATCATGCCTCTCAACCTGGACCCATGAAAAATAGGTACAAATCTGTACACGGATTAACGTACAATTTGCATACATGATTACACAACCCTGCCCACTCTGATGGAATTGTGGGATACCAACTTTCAAACGCAAACTGAAGAACAGAACCAAAATATAGCACCTCGGGCCCCCTGCAGCCATTCCAATGTCCCATTACTTAGCTATTTCACCCCATTTACCATAAACACTAATGTGTGTACGCTGCTTTACTTCTACAATGATGTGAATTTTATTTTTGTTTTTATTTTATAGCACAATGTGTAAATACAATAGATATCTGCTAAACAAAGCAATACTGTCTCACAATAAAAATAGACTTGGCATTAAAACTTCTCTGCCCTTAAAACTCACATTCATTGAATCAGCATTGAAACCCACACCACATCCAAAGAAAATACATCTGGCCAGTGGTGGATAAAGATTACTTTTGGGCTGTTTTCAAATCAGAGGCCCCTTGCACACAAAACAAGAAACATACATGTGTTCTTTGATACAACTTCCTGACTTTATTAAATTATATTCCTTGTATAATATAGCACACTTGTTAGACTTAAGTTAGAGCACATTTTAAATTTATTGTTTAAACATTTTTCCAGTAGGCAATGAAACAAAATTGCATGAGCCAATAATGACAAAGCGGCCCTATAAAGAACATTTCCATCATAAAAGTTTACTTCCACACACAATTGCATTTCAGTTTTATTGTTTGAACATTTTTTCTAATAGGCAATGAAGCAAAATGCATGCACCAATAATGACAAAACTGCTCTATTCAGAAGCCATTTAAAACGGATATGCTTTATGTGCCATGTAAATGCAGTTCAAAACATAGTACAGGTAAAGAGAGATAACAGAGGGACGATAGGCTAGAGCAGTGTCATTTGTAAATGAAGCAAATAGTTATATACTGTTCAGTTCTCACATATACGATTTGTAAGAATATGCTTTATACTGCACTCTAAGCAGTGTATTTTCTCTACATATAAAACAATTCTGATTAAGTAAAAATAGTTATTTCAGTACATTTTTGCTTCCTGAATTATTGTATCTTCCTTTCACAGTGCTGCACGACACCACCATAAAACAGATCATGGAAACACACATACATTCAACTGTAATTACAACATACTCACACAACACACACACACACACACACACACACACACACACACACACACACACACACACACACACACACACACACATACATTTAAATAATACACCTTTGAAAATGTATTTATACAGAATAACTGTCATTACAGGGATAAGATATAATGCTACATATCACTTTGTATATATGTGTCTTTACAGAAAAAAATCTAAAACCTTCAAAAGCAAGGGAATGTAACTTATTGCTTGTGAATAACTTATGAAGTCAAAATATTTTAATTTGGTCTGTTTTGAAATGTACTAATATGGGATAGGTAAATATATATATAAACTGAATAATGTAATACTTTCAGCGCTGAGTCTGCTGACAGGCTCAAGAAATATCAAAATAACCTTTAGTACCCAAATTAATCCTCCAGAGTAGACTATAGTTAGAACAGAAGAGCAGTAATATGTCCAGAACCATTTCAGTAAACCAACCAGCATGAAATAAAGAAAATATTTGACATTTTTGCCCTGCTGGACTTTCTTTAAAGGTTTCCAACTCAATTCACTCGTTTGGCAGACAGCAGGAGTTTCTTTATCTTACTCGGCATGCACACACACACCACTTGCTTACTAGCTCAGCAGGCGCCAACATTAAAACTCCATTCACACAATAATTCCGAAGATGGTCACTGTATCTTCTGTCTGCAATGTAAAGTAATTCCTACGACAGATGCACGGCTTACCTGCAGTTGAAAAAATCCTGTGTTCTGCCCAAACGGCAGTCCAATGTTCAGTACGACGTGGCTTAAAAAAAAAAAACTCCTGCAGCTGCTTAGAAAATCCTGTGCTTAAAAAATAAATCCTCCAACAGCTTTGTAAATCCTGTGTTCTGCCCGAACGTCCTCCCAGTATTCAAACAGACGTGTGGCATGCTGATAGAGCCGACGTCATTGCACACATGATGTCAGCTCCGAAAGCGTGAAAATCAAAAAAATAGATTTGAAAAATCAGAAATAATGGGGTGCCACTTGGAAATTGTGGCACCCCATTATTGGGACCCCAAAACTCAGTAAAAACCTAGCAATCTGGGACAGTTGAAAGGTCTGGTATGTATATGTATTCTGTCTCTGTATGTCTACATTTGTACTATGGAGAGGGAGAGGTATATCTCCATGTAGCTATGGGTAGATATACACA
>NC_056741.1:79070207-79137707 GCF_019279795.1 Protopterus annectens
AAACACAACATTTTATTCTAGCAACTTTCCAAGATTATACAAGCAATGTTTAATGTGTTCCTGGTTTTTGGGCTTTTGACCCCCCCCAATACATTTTGGCTTTTTCCAGTTTTCTTGAGCTGCGAAGTTGAGATGCAGTTGGGTATTGAGTAGATTTTACAAGGAGCTGAGAGCTGCAGGGGAATAGAAGTTTAGTGCTTTGCCTAGTTAATACTATAGCACAACAGGTTGTGTACTTGCTTTTGATGCAGAAGGCTGTGGGTTCTACTCCCACAAGGGGTGGATGCTGCCGTACTGAGAATGTTCTCCTTGGTGAAGATACTAACTATGAGTCTGTTATCAGTTTGCCATCCATTTCTTATTGCAATATTATTACTAGCTTATCATTTTTTAATGTAATATAGGCAATTTATTCCTGAGGGGCAACAGACACTTTATTTTTCGATGAAACCATGAAATATAAAGGTGACTGCTAGCAGCAACCACATCATTAGTTACAGATTTCTTTAATGTGGAATTATTTAGATGTCTTACTTCAGAGATTGTGCATATTTACTGATAATGGACTGTAGAATTGTGCATATTTACTGATAAAGGTGAACTGTAGAATTGTGTATATTTACTGATAATGGTGGACTGTAGAATTGTGCATATTTACTAATAATGGTGGACTGTGGAATTGTGCATATTTACTAATAATGGTGGACTGTAGAATTGTGTATATTTACTAATAATGGTGGACTGTGGAAGTCTGAGTAGACTTTTTTATGATAAATGTTCTCAACTGGGCAGTTTTGCCATTATGGGTGCATATGGTTTGTTTTATTGCTTACTGGAAAAATGTTCAAAACAAATTTAAAACACCCTCTAACAAGTGTACTGTATTGTACAAGGAATATAATTTTAGTACAATGAGGAAGGTGTATCAAAGAGCACATGTATGTTTCATATGCAAGGGGCCTATGATTTGAAAACAGCCCAAAATTAATCTTTATCTGCCACTGGCAAAATGTATTTTCTTTGAATGTGGGTTTCAATGATGTTTCAATGAATGTGAGTTTCTAGGGCAGAGAAGTTTTAATGCTAAGTTTTCATTGTGAGACTGCGTTGCTTTGTTTAACAGATGACTTAGTGTTTGTGTTGTAAAATACAAAATAAAACTTTCAAATGAAGTCCAACTCATCATAGAAGTAAAGCAGTATGCACATTAGTGTTTATGGTAAATGGAGTGAAATAGCCAAGTAATGGTTCATTGGAATGGCTGCAGAGGCTCCATTCAACCATTATTTTGTCAGGGGGGAAGGGCAGCAAACTCAGACAGGCCCAGCTGAACTATACCTCCCAACTGTCCAGATTTTCAAAGAATGAATAGATTTTTGCTTCTTATTTTTGGTTTGTTTTTCATAAAATTTGTAGTTTTCTGGCAAATCATTTAGGAATTAAGTCACTAAATAATAAGTTTCAGACTTCATAACCTTCAGAAAAATGCATGTTAAAGTAAGAGCTGTTCTATCAACTGCCTCAATTTATACAAGAGCAATTTTTAGTACTGTTTATATGTGCCCCCAATATATTTGGCCTTGTTCAGATTTACTGCATTAACAGGTTGAGAGGTACATGCAAATAAATTGCTTTATAGAATTAGGCATAGCCAACCTCTCAACTGTCCCCAATTTTGGCTCAAAATGTTGCTCTTCCCCTAATAATCCCTCCGCAAAATAGCAATTTTGGAAGAAAACATGGAGGGTTTACAATTAAGAAATAACTGTAATAATCAAAGTTATAGATTACGTGAAATGCATGTAGATTCTTTTATTTTGTCAGCTGCTCAAGGTAGCAGTACTAATATTAAAGTGTCCCTTCTTTGGCAGGTAGCAGCTGTATTGTGTGTCTATTTTATATTTTTGCATCACATTTTTGGTCCATTTTTCATAAAGTTGTGTTTTTTGGCAAATTAGTGACAAATCACTAAAGACTGAAGTTAGAAAATGACAGACATTTGAGCTTCAGATTGTATACCCTTCAGAAAATTCATACTAATGCAAGACCTATTCTATTATCTTTCTAAGTTTATTAGAGCAATATTTAAAAATTGTCCTTATTTTTGGGCCTTTGTCCCACTTCTGTGTATGGCTTTGTCCAGATTTCTTGCTCTTGAGGTTGAGAGGTATGACAAATGTGTCAGGGCCATCACAGTCAGCCAGAGAAATTTCAAATTGTGACATGCTTGTTGCACCCCACTCCCCCATGTAGTGACTCTGGATGTGTCCAAGCAAGGCAAGGAGTAGTTGTATCTACCTTGGATGGGGAGGACACACTGCATAAGTACTACAGTGGCTTTTCATCTGTCCTTGATTTTGCAGAATGGTCTGGTTTCTGTCATATTTTTGTGCTGTTGATTTATGCTTATTACTCAGATTTATGCTTATTACTCAAAGTGCCTGTTGCTCTGTGTTTAAGTAGCAATGCTTTAATGACCATAAGGTAAGCTTGTCTGAGATCGTAAGATGCAAGTAAGCTTTAATAAGCATACTGTTAAAGAATTGCCAACACTGAAAGCCTTTCTGTTGTTGCCATGCAGAGAATACTTGACTAGATAATGTATAAGCCTTGGGTATTAAAGGACAGGATTCCATTATTTTAAAAAGCTCATTACACTTGTTGGAGACTTCCAGTCATCTCTACAGACTTTACCCGTAAACTAAACAGAATGCCAATCATGTGTGGTCCATAACCTGTACAGTAATCCTTTAAGCAATGTATCTTGAGCTTGTTTCTTGTTTGCTTTTCATTTTTACTTTATCATGTTTTCCCCATGAAACAAGTTGTCAGGCAGCAGGTCTTTATTGGATAAGAAACATTTTTACAAGTGCGGGCATCACATAGATTTCTACTTTCAGCATGTTACTTGGTACTTTAATAAAGCTGAATATATTATAATTAGAACTGCAGTGCAAGGAGAAGTGGTTTGAGTTGAGTGCTTCTGGTTTTCTTATACTTGATTTTGACTGGCATTCCAGTAATGTATTTAAAAAGTAATTTATTTTTTCATGCCTCACAACCTTTTGTTTCCATCTAGATATTAAGTAAGCTGTCATGCAGCCAGTGCATTGAAATATTTTTATTCTTCTACACTTATTTTTGTCTTGATTGGACTTTCATAATGATGGTTTGCCACCCAGGGTAGCGTATTTAATTAAAGTAAGTTTTTTGTGGTTTTGTGCATAGCTCCTCCCCTTTCTGGTTGACCCCTCCCCTTGACCCCACCCATTCAGCTGTCTCCTGCAGCCCCCCTGTGATTTGAAGTCACCAGCCGCCACTGAATACAAGTACAATACAAGGTAAATAAAACAAATCACAGTATTCAAAATAGAAAAGGTCAGTAAAGTAATACAACAAATAAAAATCAAACTAACCTTTCCCTCACAGCAAAGTGTAGCAGAGTCTGGGTGAGCCTTCCTAGTACTAGTACTAGTTCTAAATATAATCCAAATATCAAAGGGGAAAGAGGACACCCCTGCCTGGATCATCTGCTCAGGCAGAGCTTATCAGAGAGGATCCCACTCAATTGTTTGGCAATACGTAAGAAACACAGACCTTAAAAAAACAAGCCGATAAGCTTGTCAGTAGAGCATAAGAGAACAGTTAGGCAATATTTTAGAAGCAAAGAGCTTAAAATCAAGATTGATTTTATAACCTCATTAGTACACCATAAGTGGATTGTTTGGCAATAATCAATACATACAGAGCTTAAACCAAGCCTGCTATCATGTCTACAGCTAGAGGTCTTGGCCTAAATATACTCATAAAGAGCTAAAAATGTAGAAAATCATGGGCATTCTGACATAATGTAGCTGAAACTGTGCTATGTCCTGCAGGGGTCATTTACATATACTCTGATGTCCTTTGCTACCGGAAGTTTAAAGTTTTACCCAATGCAGACTCTAGCTTTGCTGGGTCTTTCTTGCATCTTTAATTGAATGGTTTCTCTGTGTTACCTTTTAAATCTTTGGTTTGGATCCCAAATACCAGTTCTTGAAAACTTTTATACTAACTGAGCTGCAGCATTCTCTCTCTCTCTCTCTCTCTCTCTCTCTATATATATATATATATATATATGCAACACATGGTAAAACTTTTCCTCCCATTGTTAGGCTAGCAATGTGCTTAAAAAAAGAAAGAAAAGAAATGTAAAAATCATTCATTCTGTGAAATTAGAGGCAATGACACATGGAAAAGATGTGGTTATGGAGACAATATGCATCAGACCTTTACACAAAATAGGGACAAATCTCAATGAAATCAGGGACAAATCCAGAAATAATTAGGGTCTATCTGGGAAACTTTTAATATATTATTACTATTAACTACATACATTGAGAAAATAAATAAATGTGAATTAACATACACTTTTCTAAGTAAAAGAAATCCGTAATTCTGTTTATTGTCATTACTCATTAAGTATAATTCACCAGTTTTTCTCCAAAAGTAATCACCTTTAGGAAGGGTTAAGAGGGACACAGCTTAAATTAGGGGCATCCCTAAAAATCAGGGAGAGTTGAGAGATAAGGTTTCCATGTCTAGAATGCCTTCTTTGAGCCAAGAATCCAGAACATCTCAGTAACTTCTGTCACAGGGGCTTATTGTTGCATATTGCTCATAAGTTGTGGGCGGGGCTTCCTGCATGACTGATGTCAGCATGTGACAATGTCACAGAAGATACTGTGTTTGTGTCATAAGTGCTAAACATTCTAGTGAGCTAGAAGTGAGTTCATACTTTACAGAAGGCTACATGTTGAAAATGGACAACAAAACAGGTAAATTAATATTTAATTTTACTAAGGAATATTTACCAACATTAATAAACATCTGATCAGTGCTACTACCTGTAAGTATAAGGTGTCTCTGTGGGTATATTAAATCTGGATTTTTTTTTTCTTGAATGTGATTATAAATAACTCAGTTATGGATTTTGTATACAAGGGGAGAAAACATTTCACACAGACCAGTGAATAGTAAACTGGAAAATAAATGTCTTCCTGCATATTACCAAGGAATTGGAGGTAAAATATGACAAAATAAAGAAGAAAGCAAGTTGAGAGAGGAACTAGCAGGAAATTAGGAAAGTCACAAAGGACTAAAAGAAAACAAAACAAGATAAGTACAATACATACAGATGAAAGGATTGCGTGACGACTATTTTTGGGAAGCAGCAAAATCTTTACAGGTGATTTTGTATATTCATTTGCTTAGGCCTGTACTGGTATTACCATTCATTGCAAAAAAAAAAAAAAAAAAAAAAAGTTTCAAGCTACTCATAACTTTATAACATTTTCAGTAAGGGCTGACCATGCTTCATATCTCATATTGTAACATGGTGTTTTCAAGCTTTCCCTGTGGAAACAACATGCGACTTAATGCTAATATTAATATCAAATGTATTTCCCTAGAGATTATTTCACATTATTGTTTTTATGCGTGAGTGTTGCATATTTGCTATAAAGTATTTTAAAGACAACTACACTACATCTTACATATTTGCTATAAACTATTTTAAAGACAACTACATTATATCACAGTGGATTGTTTGGCTATACTTTAGAAACACAGAGCTTAAAACCAAGCTCTATATCCATACATTAGATTGCCTGCAAAACATCTCAAATAACATCCAAATCAAAGGGCAAAAAGTTCACTCAGAGAAAACAACATTCATTAAAAACTACAACAGCGTCCTAGTCAAGCTGACATCTTCAATGTGTAAAACCTTTAACCTGTCATGGAGGCCGAAGGGACATAAACAAAAATACACACTTTGCTTGTTCACTAGAATGTACATAAACAGTTTACTAGGTAACTACTCTGAATTGTTGTATTACGGCTTGCATCTCTGTATTTTTTGTTTGGAAATATTTTGTATTAATGTATTTTATTTATTTATTTTATTTTACATTTGTTTACCAGGATAATCTGAATGGGCAAAGCCTGTTTTCAGTGGAGGCCCAGGGAAAAAAGCTCCACATACAGACAATGAAAATTTGAATACTTTTTAAAAATAGAGAATTAATGGGGAGCTGTTACATATGGATAAGACATTGCAATACATAGAATACAGACAATGAAGGTAGGAAACAGAAAATAAGAAAGATTAACATATATGTAGCTTGTTTGTACATATAACATAGTCAAGGATAGGCATATTTTTTACAAGTTCACTGGATATGAAACATACACTGTTCAATTACTCTCTGGAAATGAAGTGAGTTGGACACATTTCTGACACATGAAGTGTGTCGACCACAGTAGGTAATAGCTGGAAGTAAGGATGGGGTAAGTAAGAGGCTAGATGAAGAGAGAGAGAGAGAGAGAGGCAGACAGAGAGGCTTAAGAAGGAAAGCAGCATTATACTGACTTAGGTAAGTCATACAGGAGTAGGAAGGGGAATGGAAAGGATAGGGGAAAAGTTACAAAAAAGGGGTAGCTATTTCCTTCTGAGATTGCCGATGAAGAAGAGAGATCCTAAAGTGGGGAAACAATGGTTTTCAGTGGTGAGAGAACTGTATCAGTACCTTAGCAGGAGACTAAGCTGGTATGATGTGATTTCAAGATTGGTATTAAATTTACAGGGGTTTAGGTGGGTTTTCAATGAAGTGCTAGCCTGGATTGGTGCATGAGCATATACAAAAATTATATAAGTGGTTTTCAAGTAATTTTTTGAATTGGGTAGTATTGTCTGTTGATCTAACAGTTAGTGGGAGGGAGTTCCAGGTTTTGGCTACATGGTTAAGAATAGTGATTCTCCTGCTGATTTCCTGGCTTTGGCTGCTTTTAGGAGTGACTTATTGTTGAGCATAGTACTCGGTTGTTGGCATATGGCTCAATTATGTTGTGGAGATCAGGTGTCTTTTCTGGGTGTAGAAGTAGCTTTTGGGCTATTATTAGTTGGTTATAGGATAGCAGTTGAAGAAGCTCTATCCAGGATAACTGCTTCAGAGCTAGATAGTGATGTGTGCAGTATGGAGAATTGGTGGCAAATTTAGCTATTTTATGATAACAAACTTCTAGTTTTCCTAGCTCAGCATGTTTTAGATTGGTTATAATGGGTGAAGCATAAAGGAGAGTTGAGACAAGGTGTGTCCTAGCTATTGATATTCTGATAGCGTGAGTTAGAAATTGTTTGTTTCTGTAGTGTGTTCCTAGTTTTTTGTGTACCTTCTTTAAAGTCTGGGATATATGTATATCAAATTTCATGTTGTTGTCAATCATGACACCCAGGAGCTTTGTGGAGGTTACTGGTGTGATAATTGTATTATTTGTTGCTTTAATGGAAAAAGGGGGTGGGGGGGTCACTGGCTCTGGTAGGGTGGAAAATTATAAATTTTGTTTTGTTTGGGTTTAGTATGAGTTGTGCATCACTCAGCCAGTATTTGATTTCTGAGAAGGATTTCCGGGTTATATCTTGGAGTTTATGTATGAATAGGGTGGCACATATAAGGGTGTTATTGTCTGCATATTGGACTAGGGAAGTAAGGGAAGTGGCTTTGTAAAGATTGTTAGTAAATAGTATAATGAGAAGGGGGCCAAGAATAGAACCCTGAGATACACCTAGTGAAACTGAGAGTAGGGGGGGAGACGTCTGTTTCCCATTTTATGGCTTATGTTGACATCCTGAAAGATAATTCCTAAACCACGTAAGCTCAGAGAGGCTGAGGTTGAGGTTAGAGAGTGTTAGTAGTAATTTATGATGAGAAACTGTGTCAAACACTTTTGACAGGTCGAGAAAGATGCTTGAGCCTAATTTACCTTCATTTTTAAATTGATTGACTGTGTTGGTAAAGCTGAAGAGGGCAGTTATAATATTATAATTGGGTCTGAAACTATGCTGTGTGCAGGATAATAGGTCATGGTTGGTGAGATATTTCAAAAGTTGTGAATGAATATACACCTTTCCAGAATTTTGTATAATGGGAATAGGCTGGTGATGGGTCTATAATTGGAGAGCTCAAGGGAGATACTGCTTTTATAGAGATGCATTATGTAGGTGATTTTCCAGATAGAGGGTATTACTTGTTTGGTGATAGATCGGTTAATAAGAATTGAGACTGGGTACCCTATGGCTTCAGCAGACAAGCTTAGGTATTCCCCTGGTAATTTATAAGCTGCCAATGTAGTGGGTTTGAGCTTTTTAAGTATTTTTTTATGGTGTTTGTTGGGATGGGCTGAAAAGAATAGGCATTCATATGCTGTTTACAGTTAATGGTGGAATTGATGGACAAGTGAAATTATTATTGGTGAGTTGTAGTATACTTTCTGTAATGTATTTATTAAATTATTCTGCTGTGGTGCTTAGTTTGCTTGTGTTGGAGGGGTATGGGGTTGAAGCTTTTTCTGGTTGTAGGACTGATTTTATAGATGACCAGAATTTTTGAGGATTATTTATATGTTTACTCTGGATATTTGTATAGTGATTTATTTTATCATGTTTGACATGTCTTTTAGCACTGTTCCTTAATTCTTGATATTTACAGAGGTTTGATTGGGATTTGTTTCCTTGACATGTTTCCCAGGCCTTGTCTCTCTGTTTTAGTATGGTTCTAGTTTCTTTGGTTAACCAAGGGTGGCTAAGAGAGCTTGCTCTAATAGTTCTGGGTGGAGTTAGTCTATCCAGAATGCTGAGGAAGGTGTAATTGAGATATTCTACTGCTGCCTCTCAAGGTAGAACTTTTAGTGGAGTCCAGTTACACTGGCTAAGGATTGATAGAAAGGTTTGGGTGTTACTTTTTTTCTTATTTCTGACTTATTGGTAGGTGGTGTGCCTTAGAGGGTTTGAATGTTGCCTAATGAAGTAGGTTGAGCTGTGGTCACTAAGTCTGGCAGACAACCTGAATATTGTTGGTGGAGGTCTTTATTAGTGGAATATAGACTGCTTATTTGATATTTTGTCTATTCTAGTGGGAGTTTGGATGATTTGGCTGAATCCATGAAGGCTGATGTGGATGGTGGGGTTTTGTGAGTTGCAGCTGTTCCAATCTAGATTAAAATCACCCATAATTATTGTTTCTTGAGTAAAAGTTTTGGAAGTCCAGTGAAGGACATGCTCTATGGTCGATAGGTTATTCCCAGGTGGTGGTGGTATATATGTTCCAACTATGACTATTTATTTATTTATTTACTTTACATTTGCAAACCGAGTTAGTCTGTCTGGGCAGATGTTATTTTTCAGCAGAAACCTGAAGAGAAAAGCTCCAAATAGTGCATAATCTATGGTAAATTATAAGAGTAAAACAGTAGTCTCATACAGTTACAAATCGTACATAGTCAAATTAAGAAGTAATATCAAACTGTAAGACAGTAAGCAAACATACTAACATTCCATACATAGTTAAATCATAGTTTTTACATAATTCAGTCACAGTGATATGATACAGTATAAGCAGCTGGCACAGGAAATTTCATCCTATACATAGTCACTAGTAACAGTTTCTTCAGATGGTTCAGGTAATACACATCAGAAGTGAAAATACTATTGTAAAGGCTTTGGAACAAATAGAGGAAAGAAAAGGTGGGTAGGTAGAGAGTAGAATGGAGAGACTGACAGGTGAGGTAGATAAATGGAAGAGGCGAGGGACAGAGGTTAATTTGGGTCACTGCAAGAGCAAGTCCAAGAGATTAGCAGATAGTCTTTTAGTGTTTTTTTGAAACAGTTTGTGTTCAAAATTGATCGTACGCATTGGGGCAGTTTATTTCAAGCATTTGCGACTGAGTGGTTGTACAGAAGTTTGCCAATGGTTTTGTTGGGTTTGTAAATCTGAATGAGGTGTTTGTCTGAGCTGCAAAGAGTACAGTTGGGTATATAGGCAGTGATGAGGGTAGAGAGAGTACAGCAGGAGTGGGGTTAGTTAATAAGGAGTGTATGAGGTGAATTTGATGATGAAGCCACTGTAGGTATTTTAGGGAAAGGCAGTGGTGTGAGGGATATGGTAGATTGGCGACAAATCTAACTATTTTATTATATATTCTAGCATAGTAAAAAGATTAATTTGCAGGTTGATGAGGATTGGGGCAGCATATAGTAGCTTGGGGAGTAGGTAGGTCATATGCCACAGAGAGTTTACATTCATTCGTCAGGAATTTTTTATTTCTATAGAGTAGGCCTAATTTTTGGTGAGTCTTTTTAATGCAGTTTTGGGTATGAAGATTGAATTTAAGATGATTGTTAATTATAACCCCTAAAAGTTTAGTGTGGAGTTCAACCTTGATCATAGGATCATAAGAGGTTACTAGGAAATTGGCCCTAAGGCCCTTATAAGCCTAGACAAGAGTTTAGCCCATGTTAAAACAAATCAGCACCCCATCCCCTGTCCAGCAGGGACACAAATGGAATCCCAGGGATGTATTTTTTATTTCCCATCCAGTAATCCAAGTTGCACTTAAAAAGGGGTAAAGAGGTACTCTGCTTGACATGGAGAGGGAGTCTATTCCACAGATGGGGGAGTCTCTGGGACACAAATGTGTCCCGCTAACAAGTCCTATTGATGTCACAGACTAAGTTGAGGCTGCACATGTGGGTTACTTGTGTGGAGCTTGACTTACGGATATTACAGACATGCAGCAGTCCCATCAAGGCGGAGTCCGAGATCAACTTGTATGCCAGACAGATGTCACCTCAGAGGAGTCTGTATGAAACTGATTAGAGGGATAGGTCTTTTAGCCTATCTTTGTATGGTAGATTTTTGAGTCCCTGGATTCTCCTGGTGAGGAACCTCTGTGGTCTGTCCAGCTGCTGCATGTGCTTTTCAAGGTACATGCCAAATGGGGCATTGTGCTCAATAATGGGCCATATAAGGGAAAAATACATGGATGTTACGATTTCCTTGTCCCTGGATGAAATACCCTTACTTATGAGGTGGGCCATGAAGAAAGCTTTCCATATAATGGAAGCAACATGTTGGTCAAAAATCAGGTTGCTATCGATCTGGTATCAGATAGAAGTGTTATTTTGAGAGGTGACAGTAAAGGTGGATTTGAGGTGTTGGAGGGATTTAGGGAGGAAGAGGAGGAGGAGTTTAATTTTATTAGGGTTTAGAAGGAGTTGGTTGGATTTAGCCATTTTTCAACAGAGTGGAGAGATTTTTGGGTAATGATGAGGTAGTTTGGTAGATTGTCAGAGGAGGAAATTATAATTGAATCATCAGCATATTGTATTAGAGAGCACTGTGGACAAGCTTGATAGAGGTTGTTAGTGAAAATATTGAATTGAAGGGATCCAAGGATGGAACCTTGGGGAACCCTGGTATGCACTGGAAGAAAAGGGGAAGATGCAGAGAGCCATTTCACAGCCTGGAGTCTGTCAGTAAGGTAACTAGAGAACCGGTAGAGATTAGAGATGGAGAGATTAAGGTTAAATACTTTGGACAGCAGTAGGTTGTGAGAGACAGCATCAAAGGCTTTAGAGAGGTCAAGAAATAGACATGAGATAAGTTTATTTTGGTCGCAAGATGTGGAGATGCTATGTCTAAAAAATATAAGTGCTTTAACTGCACTGCACTTAGGGCGAAAGCCATGTTGGATGGGAGTGAGGAGATTTTCTTGAAGTAAATGTGCAAGGAGCTGTTAATGAATACAGTTTCCAGAATCTTTGAGAGGGGAGACAAGATAGCAATAGGCCAGAAATTAGAGGGGTCAGTGGAGGCACCTCCCTTATGAAGAGGAAAAGCATAGAATTTCTTCCAGATATCAGTGACTGTGTGTTCTTGGATAGACCTGTTGATAAGTATGGAGATGGGATATACAATAGTTTTTGCTGTGAGTTTTATAAAGAAGAGAGGAGGCATGTTATTGGTGGAGGGGGAACATGGTTTGAGTTTACTGACTAACAATCTGATATAAGCAGTGGGGATGGACTTACGTGTAAATAAGGTTAAGTGGGTGTAAGGAGGAGTGAGGGTAAGGGATGGGTATTTGTATCTTTTTAGTTAATTTTTGAATGGTTTCTATAAAGAAGATATGAAGAAGTGTAGCAGTTTGCAGGGCAGAGCTGTTAGGGGAGGGATTTGGTGCACAGGGGTTACCTGGGTGTAGGATCTTGTTTACTGATTTACAGAATTTATTGGAGCTAGTGTGGGGCTTATTTGTGGCTTTAAGTAATACTCTTTTTTATCAAGATTGACTTTTTTTTTTGTTAAGTTGCAAAGTTCTTTGTAGTGCTGAAAATTGGAAGGGGCTTTATGTTTATTCCAGTTTTTCCAAGCACTATCCCTGTTTTGCATGAGGGAGCGAGTGTCTTGAGTTAACCAAGGTACAAAGTTAGATTTTACTTTAATTTTTCTGATAGGAACAAGGGAGTCAAGAGTGTTAAGATAGATGCTATTGAATTATAATACAACTTCTTCTAGGGAGAGATTATAAAGGAAAGACTAGTTAACAGAACATAGTATTTGATTAAAGGTATCAGAACTGAAATTAGACAGATTATGACAGTCTTTGTACTGATCGGATTTGGAAAATTAGGGGGAGTGCTGCTGGATAGAGGTAGGAGTTGATCACTTAGGGAATTGGGAAATGTGGAGGGATTATGGTAGAGTAGAGGGTGAGAAGTGAGGATCCAGTCAAGTGTAGTGCTTGTATTACAGTGTATATTCAGGTAAGTGGCACTACTGATAAGTTGGGGGAAGCCAAAAAGGTTAATACAGGCATTACAAGAGTCAGAGGGCAGAGGATTCCAATGTTAACATCATCCAGTATAATGGTTTCATAGAAAATAGTTTAGGAGATCCAGGAGAGAAAGCTTTCAAGAATAGGGATGTTATTTCCTGGAGGTATATAGATGGAAACAATTGCTAGCTTTTTATTATTATTCAATTTGTAGTTTAATATGAGAACTTAAGTTGGGTAAAAATTAGGTAGGAAGAAAGCTAGAGGATAGAGGCTGAGTTGGTCTAAGTACAGTATTCCTACACCACCACTTTTTATGGGTCTGTCCTGCAGAAAGATATTATAGCCAGGGGGTAAGATTTCATTGTCAGGAATAAGGCGTTTTAGCCAAGTTTCATTGAAAGTGAGAATGTTGGGGAGTGGAAAGGGAGAGAGAAAGAGAGAAAGAGAGAGAGATCCAGGAGTTGAGTTCAATGACTTTGTTAAGAATACTTTGAATGTTAAGAGATAATATAGTTAAGATTCTTGTAAAAGAGGAGGTATAAATTTGAGAGGAGGGGTATGGAGGGGAGGGGGTTATGGGTTGGGTAGGGAGAGAAGAGTTGGAGGCTGGTCCTGGATTAGGTTGTATATCCCCTGAGAGTAGAAAGTTTAGTATAGGATGTTTTGGACTTGAGTGGAAGAGATTAAAACAGAGATGTTTTGGCTTTATTTTGGGAGATAGAGAGGGTAGTGGGGATAGTTTCATTTTGAAACTATCTCCAACCACCATCATACTAGGTGACTTCAACTACCCAAATATAGACTGGGAACACTACTCAAGCCCAAACACTCTAGCCCAAAAGTTCCTGGAATTCATAAACTCAAATGCCATGGAACAACTAGTCACCATCCCCACAAGAGGAGAGAACATACTTGATCTCATCATCACAAACATGGGAGCACAATGTTCAGTGCCAGAAGTATACCCCTCACTGGTGAGATCTGATCACAAACTAATCTCACTGGAGGTCCTCATCCCGCTGCCACCCGAAATGAAAAGACCACAGTAAAGACTTTCCCGAGAGTCGTCTTCACACTACTAAAAACTAGTGTGGTCTCCTTTAAGGCCCTGAGCCAGCGGTTAACATTACTCAAACCGCAGAATCACTGACAAATGCCTTCTACCAGCACCTGCAGGGCTGCATGGATCAGGCAATCCCAAGCAAAACAAAGACTCTTTGTACCAAAGGCAAAGCCCAGTTTGGTGGACCCCAGCCATAAACAAACTCTACAACAAAAGGGAGAAAGCTACTACAAGATAGAGCAAAATCCTTAAAAGGTAAAGACACCGCTGATCACTATAAGTAAAAAGCTGAGAGCTCTCATAAAATCATCCAAAGCTAATTTTGAGAGAAAAATAGCTAAGGACTCTAAAGACAACCATAAGGCATTCTTTAGCTATGTCAGAAACCTAGGAGGAAACTCCCAGATATGCTCAGAATTAGTTCATAATGATGTGAAGATTACTGATCCTACAGACATTGCCAACATACTGGCTGACAGGTTCAGTGCAAACTTCTCCCCTCCCCTAAAGGAGAGATATCTATACCAAATGATTGTCGCCCCCACAAACATCTCTAACGCCCAGGTGAGAACTGCTCTCACCAAGGCAAAGAACACAGCATCCATGGGACCTGATGGTGTCCCCGGCTGTGTGCTCCATGAACTCAACGAGGAATTAAATCCACAGTTAGGACAGCTGTTTAATCTTAGTCTCACCTCCGGATCATTCCAGGGAATGGCGCACAGCAACTGTGGTCCCACTCCACAAAGGCGCTTCCACCGACCCTGGAAATTACCGCCCCATTAGCTTGACAAGCCTTATCTGCAAAGCCATGGAGAGGATCATAATGGATCTCATAAATAAAGACATAGGGAATTTGCAGACTTTGGATTCAACCCAGTTTGGCTTTGTCAAAGGCAGATCATGCCTTCTAAACTTGGTCGACTTTTTCAAACAGTCACCAAGGCCATTGATGAGGGAAAGGCAGTCCATACAGCCTACCTAGACCTGGCGAAGGCTATCGATACAATACCCCACTCGTGTATCATTGAAAAACTCATCAACTTAAATGTAAACCCATACATTACAAGATGGGTTGCAAACTGGCTGAGCGACAGAACACACAGGGTCAGGGTTGCTGGTGCCATGTCAGACTCAAAGCCTGTCACAAGTGGTGTCCCACAGGGCTCAGTCCTGGGCCCACTCTTGTTTGGCATCTACTTTTCTGAAGTACAAGCAAACACAGGAGGGTTATGGCTGACAAAGTTTGCAGATGACTGCAAACTGGGTGCCGTAGTTGAAAACACATCCGACACAGATATCCTCCAGAAGGGTCTCACAGAAATGGATAACTGGTGCCAGAGCCATGGCCTTAAGTTAAATGCCAAGAAATGCATAGTCATACCCTTCGGGAAAAATAAGGTCACCCCTAGCTACCAAATAGGTGGCAATCCCCTGAACACAGAAGAAGTTATTAGGGACCTAGGAACCCAGGTTGACAGTAGCCTTTCATTCGACAGTCATATTGCTAAAGTGGTTAGGAAGACCTTCTACATTGCCCACCTTATCATGAAGGGATTCACATCCAGATCAAGGGAAGTCATGGTCCCCTATACTCATCACTCATCAGACCAATGATTGAGTACAATGCCCCATTCGGAATGTACCTGACCCGACACTTGCAGCAGCTGGAGAGGCCACAAAAGTTCCTCACCAAAAGGATAAAGGGTCTCAAAATCTGTCTTATGCTGCCCGACTGAAAGAACTCCAGTTATATTCAGTTGCGTGCAGCTTGCTCAGAGGGACCTATGCCTGACATACAAGGCAATGTCAAACCCAGACCTGATGAACATGCTTCATCTAAAAAATCTAGATCCCTCAGAGCCACAAGGGCGGGAGACTTAAACCTAGACACGGTTATTAATAGGACGTGCTGGAGGGATAGATTCATCACCCAAAGACTCCCTATGCTGTGGAACAAAATCCGGATTTATGTGAGGCAAAGCACCTCACTGGCCTTGTTTAAGAGAAATCTTGACCAATGGATGGGAGATCGCAGATACACCCCAGGGGTTACCTCAGTGTCACTGCTAGACAGAGGCACAGCTAAATAATGGGCATAGTTTCTCCTACCTAAAGGGGAGGCGTAAGCCACAAAACTATGGGCTAGGCTTATAAATGCCCTCGGGCAGATAGCCTAGTATGAACCTATGAACCTATGAACCTATGAATAGGTGAGTATCATTGTGGCAGAAAAGAGCAGGGGTAATAGGGAATGAGTAAGCTACTGAGAGATGAGTTTATAGGTAGGTAAGTGTTGGGGTAGAGTTAATGTACGTTAGAGTGTGATGGTAAGAGGGTGTGACTGAGAGAATAAAGGAAGGTTGTAGTGAGGAGGAGATGAATCATGGTGTAAAAATAGGGTGAGGCAGGTAGTGATTATACTGGATGATGTTAACATTGGAATCCTCTGCCCTCTGACTCTTGTAATGCCTGTATTAACCTTTTTGGCTTCCCCCAACTTATCAGTAGTGCCACTTACCTGAATATACACTGTAATACAAGCACTACACTTGACTGGATCCTCACTTCTCACCCTCTACTCTACCATAATCCCTCCACATTTCCCAATTCCCTAAGTGATCAACTCCTACCTCTATCCAGCAGCACTCCCCCTAATTTTCCAAATCCGATCAGTACAAAGACTGTCATAATCTGTCTAATTTCAGTTCTGATACCTTTAATCAAATACTATGTTCTGTTAACTAGTCTTTCCTTTATAATCTCTCCCTAGAAGAAGTTGTATTATAATTCAATAGCATCTATCTTAACACTCTTGACTCCCTTGTTCCTATCAGAAAAATTAAAGTAAAATCTAACTTTGTACCTTGGTTAACTCAAGACACTCGCTCCCTCATGCAAAACAGGGATAGTGCTTGGAAAAACTGGAATAAACATAAAGCCCCTTCCAATTTTCAGCACTACAAAGAACTTTGCAACTTAACAAAAAAAAAAGTCAATCTTGATAAAAAAGAGTATTACTTAAAGCCACAAATAAGCCCCACACTAGATCCAATAAATTCTGTAAATCAGTAAACAAGATCCTACACCCAGGTAACCACTGGTTAGCAGAGCAACATGGTGAGGATGGGTATCGTGACTAGTAGTATTCAGATAAAAATAACAATAGAGTAGAGAGTAGGAGGTAGGGAAAGGCCAATTAGTGGGAGGTGCAGAAAGTAGGGAGGAAGAGATATCTGAATGGAGGATTTGGGAGAAAAAAGGGAGTGGCAGGAGAGAGTGGTTTAGATAGAGTATAAAATTAGAATAAGCGGGGTGAGTGGGAATGGGCATAGAGTAGCGGAGTGAGCCTGAGTGAAGGGATGGTGAATGGAGCAGTTGGAACTGTACCTCTAGAGGGACTAATGCCTACAAAAAACAATCAAAGTACAGTAAGTAACCGGGATGGTAATTAAGTTATTTCCAATGTTACAGGGTAGATATCCTAAGGAAGAAAAATCTGTAATGGTGGGATTTTCAGGTTGCACACCAGTTATGGATAAAATTAAGCAATGTTGGTATATGCTGTTTATATGGAGGTCAAAGAATAGGGTAGGAGCAATGAAAGAGGAGTGCAAACAGGACACTACAGCCAGTATGGATTAGTTGACTGTTAGCTTACTTAATGTTTGGTTGCATTGATGCACGAACATCACCGAGTACAGTACAGTAGAATTAATATTACAGAAGAAGGGATAAGTTAGTGAAACTGAAAAAGGGGGGCCAAAAGCGGACTATGGAAGGCAAAGGTTCCTTATAGAGATATTACTGGCAGCAAGCTCGCCAAGAACTGCACAAATTAAGCTACTTTTTGTAGTACAGCCAATAGTGGCAAAAGAAAAACTACATAGACTTTTAACTTCTTTTCTTGCAATTGTAGCCTATGTGTCCTGATAATGTGAGACACACCTGTTCGAGAGGGAAAATACAGCAGTGTACGCACAGTATAGGCAGCAAGAAAAATCTTTTCCTGTAAGGTAAACTGAAAGAGAGAGAAAAATAAAAAAAGGAAATAATTATGAGAAGGTTGAGGGCATTAGGCAAAATAAGGAAGTTAAAGTTTGGGAGAGGCAAAAACAAATCCAAAGGCACAGAAAAGTCACCACAATTCAGTTTTTAAATTAATTACACAACAATGTAATTAAGGTTAGATAAAACAACAACTTAAACAATTGTGTTAGCAATGTGCAGAGGAAATCAATCCATCAAGAAAAAACATTCACAAGCACCAATGAATTGCTTGACTGCAATGAAAATCTATAGATTTACATAACAGACTGTGTTAGAGAAGATATTCACTAGACACCTGATTATCTAAGAAGTATCTTTGTAACAAGCTTAACCAAAAGCAGTAGAGCAGGCATTTCAGTTTAATACAAGTGCAGGCAGTCTTCCAGTGAATCCAAAGTTTGAAGTCAGCAATTCATACAATATTAGAACTGCTTACTTACTTGGTAAGCACACTACAACAACACAGATTGTAAAATGGAAGGTAGAAGAGAAGATGGCGCATGAAAAAAAAAAAGTTAACTTTCACCAGAAGTTGGAGGAGAGAGAATTCTTAAGCAGGAAAGGGATCATGGAAGGTTCTGCAGTAATGATCCATACCTCTAAAGGGACTAATGTCTACAAAAACAGTCACTCAAAGTGCAAAAAGTAATGGGGAAGGTTATTAAGTTATTTCTAATGCTACAGGGTAGCTATCCTAAGGAAGAAAAATCTGCAATATTGGCATTTTCAGGTTGTACACCAGTTATGGATAAGATTAATCAATGTCTGTGAATGCTATTTAGATGCAGGTCAATGAGTAGGCTAGGAGCAAAGAAAGAAGAGTGCAAACAGGACACTACAACCAGTATGCATTAGTTAACTGTTAGCTTATTTAGCGTTTGGTTGCACTGATGCAAGAACAACACCAAGTAGAATGCAATAGAGTTACAATTATAGAAGATGGAGGAAGATGGAGAAACTGAAAAAAGGGGAGGGTGGGCCAAGAGAGGATTATGGAAGACAGAGGTTCCTTATACAGACATCCCTGGCAGTGCACTCACCAAGAGTAGTACAGCCAGTAGTGGCAAAAAAAACAAACTACATGGACTTTAACTTCTTTCTCTGCCGTTGTAGCCTGTGTGACTGTCCTGATAGCGTGAGATGCACCCTTTCGAGAAGGAAAATACAGTAGTGCATACACAGTAAAGGCAGTAGAGAAAAAAAATTTTCCTGTAAGACAAACTGAAAGAGAGAGAAAAACAAAAAGGAGGAATAAATATTAAAAGGTTAAGGGCAGTAGGCAAAATAAGGAAGTAACAGTTTGGGAGAGGCAAAGACAAACCCAAAGGTACAGAAAAGCATCCATAATTCAGTTTTAAAGTTAATTATGAGACAATGTAATTAAAGTCAGCTACAACAACAAGTTAAGCAATTGTCTTAGCAATGAACAGAGGGAATCAAAGCATCAAGAAAAAATATTCACAAGTACCAGTGAATTACTTGACTGCAATGAAAATCTATAGATTTACATAAGTGCAAACTGTTAGCTATGGTATTCACTGGAGACCTGATTGCCTAACAAGTATCGCTATAACAACCTTAACAAAAAACAGTAGAGCAAGTGTTTCAATTTAATGCAAGTACAGGCAGTCTTCCAATGTGTCCAAAGTTTGAAGTCAGCAATTTGTACAATATTAGAACTGCTTACTTACTTGGCGAGCACATTACACCAACAGGGCAGATTGTAAAAGGGAATGTAGAAGAGAAGATGGCGTGTGAAAAACAGCTGTTTAAGTTAACTTTCACCATAAGTTGGAGGAGAGGGAATTCTTAAGCAGGAAAAGAATCATGGAAGGTTCTGCAGTAATGAGCCATACATCTCTAGAGGGACTAATGTCTACAAAAATGAGTAACTCAAAGTACAGTAAATAACCGGCAAGGTAATTAAATTATTTCCAATGTTACAGAGTAGGTATCCAGAGGAAGAAAAATCTGTAATAGTGGTATTTTCAGGTTGTACACCAGTTATGGATAAGATTAAACAATGTCACTGTATGCTATTTAGATGCAGGTCATAGAATAGGCTAGGAGCAAAGAAAGAGTGCAGACAGGACACTACAACCAGTATGCATTAGTTAACTGTTAGCTTATTTATCGTTTGGTTGCACCGATGCATGAACATCACTGAGTACAGGGCAGTAGATTTAGTATTACAGAAGAGGGAGGACGTTTGAGTTAATTTTTAGTTTGTTGAAGAGTATTTCAGCATTGTCAAAGTCTGGGATAGCTTGGTCTAGTAGTTGTAGTGTGAGATTATTTTTAAACAATACCACCACCCAGAATGAGCCAGATATTAATCAATATTATTCAGTGCACTACCACAGAAAACACATATAAATAAATAAATAAACAAAACCCATAATGATAAAGCTTTAGACATGTCATGTTGAGGCTTTGTCCTGACCTTGTCAGTACAGCGCAAGTAGATTATTTAGCTATACTTTAACACCTTTACTGAATTAGCACTTATGACATAGACAAACTTACATTTATATAAAAAGAATCAAATCATATTAACAAGTTTACATTTATAGGTACTATACATTATATATTTTGTTATACATCATACAATGCAAGCATCTTTATATAAATTATTCAGTGACTGTCTTCTCATAAACCTCATTCCTCCTCCAAACCATTTTCTGCATGATTTTTTTCCAATTTCCATTTTATTAAACAAGAACCATCTTAATTAAATGAACACTTATAATTACTTAAACAATCATACATTTATATAAATTAAAATAAAATATATTGACATATTTTAGTTACAAATATTGTGCATCACATTATCTATCCAGTTATTATTGCCAGTTAAACATTACATAACTCATTCAAATCTTTCCTTCTTTTAAACCTCATTCTTCTTCCAAAGCATTATCCTGCATGTAGTTTTCCCACAATTCCCATTTTTTCTATGTAATTTGCTCCTACCCTTTTCTAAACATCCCTCTTCCAGTTGTTTTATCTCTGTTACTATAGTCGCTACCTCTAGTACAGTTATTTTAGGCTAGATTTCCATTTCCAGAAATTTATTTTTTGGCAGCCACAATAATAAGGCTCAACAAGGCTGTACTAGGACTAGACAATTCCAATTCTGTATCATAGCTCAAAAATCATTTCCTCAGCAATTTTCTCACCCAGTATTTCTCATAGAGTAATCTGCAGGGAATGTTTTGCTTTTAAAGCTGTCAACTCAATACATTCCCAAAATATGTTCTCAATTACCTCTTTCTTCCCCATCATATCTGCAACATTTGCTATCTACCTGAGGAAAAATTCTCTGGAGTCTACTTGGGATATAAAAGTACCTGTGTAAACACTCCCATGCAAAGATTCTAAATCTTCTAGACTTTGTTGCATATTTGGGAGTTGTGTATATATCCCCCATTGTTTCTTTGTGAATTGCTTATCCAGTCTCTCTTCCCAATCATTTCTAACCTTCTGTGATTGATTCTTATAATTCCACCAACAAACCAACAGAATATCCACAAATACTGGTACAATGCTGAAAAGATACAAAACGAACGGCACAGCTCGGACCAAGGATTTACCAGTATTTGTGGATATTCTGTTGATTCTTATAATTACCATGCAACATTTTATATGTTGTAATGATTATCCATTTTAATCAGCACTTTCTGTTCTAGATTCTACCAAAAACTCTGCCAGTGTTAGTCTTTAACTCAGGATCCCCTTATTTTTTTCTCTTTGCCTATGCTCTGATATCAAGCCTTGACAGGGATAGGGAAGGTATTCTTTAGCCTGCAGTCCAAATAAATTCTTGGCCTATTCCAATTATATTACCTTTCCCCCTCTAATTATTTGCTCCCATACATTACTTCCTTTGCAGTTTTCTCCAGTAAATTCCAGCCTACTCTTGCCTATTGTCTGTATTCCCTATTTGCAGTTATCCCCATCAGCATAATCGCCTTTCCCCATTCCTGCTTTGCCTTAGTTCTTCGAATACTTCATGAATATAATATTCTGTATAGCCAGTGCTATTCTCCATAAGGATCTGCATCCAAAATCCCAGTGTCTCCTTGTTTCTTGAGCTTTCCCCATTTCATCATCCCTTTCCACTTTGAATTATAACTTTCTGTTCATGATATATATGTATATATATATATATATATATATATATATATATATATATATATATATATATAAGCTTTAACTGTGTAACTCTGAAATACCTCTTCAAATCAGGTAATCCCAAACCACCTTGTTCTATTGGAAGGATCATTTTATCCCACTTGACTCATGCCATCTTTCCCTTCGAGATAAAATCCTTCAACTCTATTAGTTGTCATCCACAGCTTTTCCTCTTTTTGATATAAATATGCCTGATCTGTATATAAAACTAAGGGAACTAAAAACATTTTGACTGTTTCTATCTTCTATCTTTTTCCATAAAACAGTGTTTCCAATTTCTCAGTTTTTGTCAACTTTTTTTGTCTCTTCCCAAATATCCTTAGCTGCTAAAACAGAATAATTTTTAGTCCATACTTCTAAGTACTTCATCTTATCATGTCCCCATAAATATATGTATTGCTAAACCAATTAGTGTGTGGGTACATTGTTCTCAGCTATTGCCTTTGTTTTATCTTCATTAATTTTGTATCCGGAAAAGACTTGAAATTGTCTGAAAATGTTCTAGAACACTGAAATGTTGCAGATTCTAAAGACAACCACAAGGCATTCTGTAGTTATGTCAAGAATCTACATGGCAATACTCAGATCTGCTCTGAGTTACAGCACAATGACAATACATATACAGAACCAACTGATATTGCCATCATATTGGCCAACAGGTTCAGTGTGACCTTTACCCCCCTTTCACCCCCTAAAGGGCCTATCACAATACCTGAGGAATGCCAAGTCCCTATTATCACAGCTACACAGGTAAAAAATGCACTGTACAAAGCCAAGACTACAGCTTCCACGGAACCTGATCATATCTCTGGCTGTGTTCTACATGAATTACAAAGTGAACTGGCACCACACCAGAGTACCCTGTTCAGTCACAGACTCATTTCAGGTTTTCTTCCTACTGAATGGCACACTGCTACAGTTATCCCACTCCACAAAGGGGGAGTGACTACAGACCTTGGAAACTACCCCTCTGTTAGTCTGATGAGTCTGATATGTAAGGCTATGGAGCGCATCATCATGGACCTTATAAATAAGGACATAGGGAATCTCTATACTCTAGACCCCATGCAGTTTGGGTTTGTGAAAGGTAGATCATGCCTGCTCAACCTGATAGACTTCTTCCAGTCTGTTACCAGAACTGTGGATGAGGGCAAGGTAGTTCACACAGCCTACCTAGATCTTGCCAAGGCCTTCAACACCATCCCTCACTCAGGAATCATAGCTAGACTCACTAAACTAGGCTTAAATCCCTATGTCATAAGATGGATTACCAACTGGCTCACTGATAGAACCCACTCTGTGAAAGTAGAGGACTCCAAATCTGACTACCGACCAGTTACAAGTGGTGTCCCATAGGGATCGGTCCTAGGTCCTCTCCTGTTTGGCATATACTTCTCTGAAGTTCAAGCCAACACAAAAGTACTCTGGCTGACCAGGTTTGCAGATGATTGCAAACTAGGAGCCATTATTGATTCTCCAACTGATGTAGACATTCTACAAAAAGGCCTCACTGACACCAACGACTGGTGCCAGAACCATGGCCTTAAGCTCAATGCCAAAAAGTGCATTGTCATTTCCTTTGGGAAAAATTTGGTGCCCCTGAACTACCACATAGGCGGTAGTCCACTAAACACAGAAGGTGTGATAAGAGACCTGGGGACACAGATTGACAGCAACCTCTCCTTTGATAACCACATTGCCACTGTAATCAGAAAGTCCTTCTATGTGGCACATCTCATTACAAAAGGTTTCTCATCCAGGAAGAAATATGTCATAATACCTCTCCAGTCGTCCCTCATTAGACCTATTATAGAATACATCACCCCATTTGGTATGTACCTCACTAGACACCTACAACAACTGATAAGGCCACAAAAATACCTCACTAAGAGGATCTTAGGCCTTAGAAACATGCCCTATATGGACAGACTCAAAAATCTTCAGCTATACTCTGTCTCTTATCGTCTACTTAGAAGCAATCTCTGCTTGACCTACAAAGCCATGTCTGACCCAGAGCTGCTAGATATGCTACACCTTAAGAAATCCCAATCCCTCCATACCACACGCTCCAGGGACCTAAACCTCATTACCACAGTTAACAGAACATGCTGGAGGGGCAGGTTTCTAACCCAGAGACTTCCCATACTCTGGAACAAGCTTCTCATTCAAGTCAAGCAAAGCACTTCACTGGCCCTCTTTAAAAGAAATCTTGTTGAGTGGAGGTAGTTCACCCCAGGGATCACTTCAGTGGCCTTGCTTGATGGGCACCGGGAACTAACTTTGGGTTGCATGACACCAGGGAATCTTCTTGGGCTAGGCTTATATAGGCTCCAGGGCCGTTAGCCTAGTACACACCTAAGAAACTATAAATGTCCTCTCCTGGTTTTATCAGGTATAAAATAACATCATCTGCAAATAAAACCAGATTTTCTTGAGTACCATACCAATTATATCATTAAATTCCTGAGTCTCTTATTTTCTCTGCCAATGGTTCTAAATATAATACAAATATCAAAGTGGAAAGAGGGCACCCCTGCCTCATTCCACTGCTCAAACAGAACTTATCAGAGAGGAACCCACCCAATTGTTTGGATATACTTAAGAAATACATACATTAAAAGCAAGCCAATGAGCTCTTCAGTAGAACATAAAGGAATCATTTGGCAATATTTTAGAAGCAAAGAGCTTAAAAACAAGACTGATTTTATGACTTCATTAGCACACCATAAGTGGATTTTTGGCAATAATTAATATGTACAGAGCTTCTACCTAGCCTGATATCATGTCTACAGCTAGTGTGCTTGGCTTTATTGACCTAAATGTACACATGAAGAGTTAACAATGTAGAAAATCATGGGCATTCAGACATTATGTGGCTGTAACAGTGGTATGTCCTGCAGGGGTCATTTGCATATACACCAGTGGCCTTTGATACAGGAGGCTTAATGTTTACACAGTGTGGACTCTAGCTTGGCTGGGTCTTTCTTGCATCTGTTATGGAATGGTTTCTCTGTTACCTTTTAAATCTTTGCTTTGGATCCCAAATACCAGTTCTTGAAAACTTTTATACTAACTGAGATGTAGCATTCTCTCTCCCTCCCTCCTGCTCTCTCTCTCTCTATATATATGCTCAACATATGGTAAAACCTTTCCTCCTAGTGTTAGGCTAGCTTGTTGTAAAAACAATCACCTGGATTTACAAAGCCATTTATAGCATGCAGGATCAGTTTAAGAGCTATTTTTGGCAATATGGCCGACGTGTGATCCAGGAACAAGCTCCCAGGAAGTGCACGTGAGCTCTTCAGCTAATCCTGCATGGACCGAGCTCCTGTATGCAAATTACTCTCATTTGCAGGTGAAAATCAAGCAAATGAGGGTAATATGTGATCCAGGAAGCTGGCAGCTGTCTGTGCAGGATGAGTGCAGTATAAAGAAATGTACTCGGTTAGTAACCGAGTAAAGTTCTGCAATCTACAAAACGGAGCTATGATAGCTCCAAATAAAGGCTGCATATCATTGAGGAAGCTTGCCAATGTCCAAGTAGAAGGACATTGGCATTGCAAACTGTTAAAAAAAAATAAACAACTTTTAATTTTTGTTTCACCGATCTCACCTGGTTAAGCATAGGGCAGGGATGCGCAAATGGGATCGGGGGAAATAATAAAATAAACCTAAAATAAGCATTCTAACTGAAATCAGTATTCTGCCATGCAAGTCAATGGCAGTCAGAAGACATCCTGGCCAGTGAGTAATGGTTGCTAAGCAGGGGGGGGGGATCAGTGTGGGACATGTAACTATGCATTAGCAGGCAATCCTATGCAAATGAGGGAAGGGTTAGTGACTCCCAGATTTTTCCAGGGTGAGAGGCAGGTCCCAAGAGTGTAAGAGTATAAATAGCTGAGTGCAAAACTAGGATATAGGTGACATCATGGGGGGGTGTCAGGCATACTGTAAGTGGATTGGAGACCTGTGGCTTGGGATTGCTTCTAGCTTAGCACAGCTAAGCTAGGGGTGTGTCTAAACCCGCCTAGCACTCTTTACAAAGTGCAAGCAGGTGTGTGCACCGCACACCGGGTTTTACAGGAAGACAAAGGAAGTTAAACCAGGAAAAAGCAGCTCTGTGAACATTTGACCACTCTGTTTGCGCGGCGCACACACGGGCCTAAACAGGGAGACAATGGAAAGGGAAAACAGCAGTAAGAAGGTAATCAAGGAGAACTAGCTGAGCTGCCAGGTGAAATGTATCAGAATCAGCTATTCACACAGGAAGCAGACCAGCACAGCCCAGAACACCACTATAAACCAAGCAAACACCTACCCCCCTGGTTTTTCCACACTCTACACCACCAGTGTATACAAGTGGGGAAATTTTAAAACCAAACCTACTAAATGAGAAGGGCTGCAGCAGGCAACATAGAGCAACATATGCAAGAGGCTGAGAATGGTGAGGATTTCAATGCTGCCGAACAATCCACAGTGAAGAGACAGAGAAGAGAGTATAGACCCAGGGTAACCTACCAGAGGCTACATGAGCTGGAGATAGTGGAGTGCTATAGGGTGGACAGAGACCTCCTACAGCAAATCATTGGGCTGTGCAGGCCACACCTGAACACCACACTGGCCGAGTGGAGCCCATCCCAGTGGATACCAAGGTATGTGTAGTCCTAGGTATACTAGCCACAGGTATCTCCCAAACTACAACTGGGGATAACATGGGCATCTCACAGGTATCAGCATCCAGAGTATTCAACCAGTTCCTGGATGCCTTGTCAGCACATGCCAGTGAGCAAGTATATTTCCTCAACACATGTGACGTGTTGACCCGCAATATGCGTCTCTTCCACCAAATAGCTAACTACCCTGGGGTAGTGGGTGCTATAGACTGCATGCACCTATGCCTCAAAGCACCACACGGTGACCAGGGTAGGGCCTACATCAACCACAGGGGCATCCCCTCCATCAACTTCCAGGTCGCATGTGATGCCCAGGGCATTATACTAAATGTGTGTGCTGGCTGCCCTGGAAGCTATGATGATTCACACATATGGCATCTGACACAGCTGTACCACAGATTTGCTGATGTGGACATCCCCTATGGTCACCTAGTGGCAGATGCTGGGTACCCACTGGAGCCGTGGCTGATGACACCCATCAGAAATGCACACACACCTGAACAAAAATGCCATAATGATGCACATGCACAGGCCAGACATATAACAGAGCATGCATTTGGGATGCTCAGGTCATGGTTCCTGTGTGTGTCTGGACATATCTGGTGGAGCTCTGCAGTATTCACCAGCTACGTGTACTCACATAGTAATGGTATGTGCTATGCTACACAATATGATCCTGCGGAAACAGCTGCAGCAGGAACAGCATGGGGCAGGGCCACACAACCCCCCACCAATGCCAAGGCCTGTACAGCTACAGAGTGACTCAGAGGAGGAACAACCTGAGCCTGCCCCAGTAGGCAGAAGAGGGTGTGCCCAGTATGCCCTGGCCTTTGCAAAGAGGCGACCCATTACATATGCACTGACACAGTAGGGCCCCAGGGAATGACACCTCTCTCTGACTCGCACAGACAGTAAAAGGGATGCCAAACATGATACTACCTGTGCCCAAACATGTATAGGGAGTGTACTATGTGCATCCGACATAGGCAGCCCTCCAGCACCATCATCAAGTCCGGCACACCCTCATGGTAAATCAATCAACCTACCAATTGCCAAATGGAGTAGAATGTGTTTTTACCTGTAGCTATGGTATGGATGTGAACATGCAAGGGAATTGGGTGGCTGGATGTCAAGGCAGCAGAGAGTAGACACTCATAGTGGCAGCATGAGATCTCTAACACATACTGGAGTCACCATAGTAGACAGTAATACACAGGGTGACAAAACCCACTGCAGGAAATGGTCTGAGCAACAGGGGTGTCCATAAGAGCCACACATACCAGTCAGGAAGGATCACATACCCAGCAACAGTCTCAGCCAGCAGGACAGGTGAAGACAAACACAAACAAATGCTGTACTATGGCTTCTGAATGTGCCCTATGGTTAACCCCTCCCCCAGGCCTACACAGACAGACCGCACCAGTCCAGGTAGTCAGATGTAAGTTGTGAAGGCTAGGAAGTCAGACACTAATAAGTAGGTAAACAAAGCTAGGATCTGTACTACACTGGTAATCCCTAGCCAGCAGGATAGGTAAGACAACAGACTGAAATGGAGTACCTGACGTACCAGTACAGTCCTAGCAAATGTGTACAAGTGTCAGGTGCACTCCCCTCATCCAGCGTACACATAGAGTAACAGTCAGGTGTGCCCCCCACCCTTGTGTAGAACACTAGAAATGTCAGGTGTCCCCCCCACTATGCAGAAATGTAGCAACAGTCCATGGCAAATGACCGATGGATACCCTGCAGACACAGCATGCTACCTGTCAGTGTACAACAAAAGATCAGCACTGCAGTACAAAAAACCCGGACGTGATCCACACATGCAACACAGATGGCCATACTGGGCATGCTCGCACACTTAAAGGAATGAAGGCAATGTCAGGCAACAACATACTGAGAGGTCATACTGGGCATGCTCACACTCAAACACATGAAGGCCATGTCTGCAAACACCAGTGGATCAGACATATCTGGAAGTTGCAGTTCTCAGTGTGGACACATGTCAGTATGCACTACTCCTGCCTTGCACACACAGTGGATAGGAATACAGACAAATATGTAAGGACAACACACTATAATAAGCCACATATACACAGGCATAGATGTGTGGAAGAGGGTGACCGTGACTAGGAGCCATGCAGGCCGGTCCCAACTGGCACACAGCCAAAGGGCTCCCAACAGATGATGTGCGGATGTAACCCACTGCGGATACTAGGTACCAGTACCTGTCAGCATGATAGACTATGTGGTGTATGTGCCAGCTGTGCAACAAGGAAGTAGCCATCTAGTAGCTGTATACACACACCTGTGACATATGGCCCCGTGTGTGCTCGCATGCAGCATGTCAACCCCTACATGAATGGGGTGTTGCCCATACACACACTGCCCTCCCTATAGCAGTAGTATGACAAGCCTGCTGAGGTCATCCAATGTGAATTACACCTTTGAGAGAGCTATAGCTCAGTAATATGCATGGTGCATCTCATAACTGCGTACTGCTGTAGTGACAGAGTACTTAGGTAGTACTAACCCCAGACCTGTCAATTGTGTGAGTATGTATTTGTGTGTGTGTGTGTGTGTGTTTGTGTGTGTGCCTGTCTGCTTCTGACTGTGTAGAATGAAATGCTTGTTAGGCTACTCACACTTCGTGCAATACATATATTCAAGTTTGGCAAGGCTGCTGATGTCACTCACCTAGAAGTACGCCTCTGTGAACATGATAACACAGGAATCGCTGTAGCGCATCCTGTAACTCCGTACTGCTATAGTGTGAAAAACTACTTAGGTAGGTGTTTGAACCCAAGCCCTGGCAACTGTGTGTGTCTGACTGGATAGAGAGCAATGCTTTTTAGGCTACTCACACTCCATACAATACAAATACTGTATTTTGCTAAGGCTGCTGATGTCACTCCCCTAGAAGTACACCTCTGGGAACATAATAGCCCAGTAATCACCGTAGCACGTCCTGTGACTGTGTACTGCTGTAGTATGATAAACTAGTTTGGTAGGTGTTTGAACCCCAGCCCTGGCACCTGTGTGTGTGTTTGACTAGGTAGAGAGCAATTTCTTTTAGGCTACTCACAGTCCATACAATACAAATACTCTACTTTGCCAAGGCTGCTGGTGTCACTCACCTAGAAGTACATTTCTGGGAACGTGATAGCCCAGTAATCGCTGTAGTGCATCCTATAACTGGGTACTGTTGTATTGTGATAAACTAGTTAGGCAGGTGTTTGAACCCCGGCCCTACCAAGTTTGTGTGTGAGTGTGTGTGTTTCTGACTGGGTAAAGAGCAATGCTTTTTAGGCTACTTACACTCCATACAATACAAATACTCTACTTTGCCAAGGCTGCTGAAGTCACTCATCTAAAAGTACACCTCTGGGAATGTGATAGCCCAGTAATCACTGTAGCACATTCTGTAACTGCATACTGCTGTAGTGTGATTTAGAATGGTGGTAGTGTTCCACCTTCATCCATGCTAGTTATGGATGTGATGTGTGTGTCTCAGTGTCTGTGTATGGAGCAATGCATTATAGGCTACTTACTCTCAGTACATTACAAATACCCTACTTTGGTAGTCCTGCTAATGTCATTAATTGTGAAATACACCTTTGGGAAAGATGTACTTCAGTAATGTCCGTGGCGTGTGATATAAATGTGTAGTGCTGTAGTGTAGTAAACTAGTTCGGTAGGGGTTCTACTCAAAGACATGACAGGTGTGTGTGTGTGTCTTTGTAACTCATATCCTGTGTACAGGTGGTTGTGAGTCTGTTACACCTGTGGGAAATGTGGAGGGGTTTTGCTAATTTCATTTATGGTGGCCATACAATATATCACAATGTCAACCATACAGGGATAACAGATGTAAATGGCTGAGAGGCTGGGGTGCAAAGCCATACCCATACGTGTGACATCAAGGCCTGCCAATCACAGTTAGCAACCCCACTGTGCCTTCACATCTGACTCACAACAGACATACCATGCCTGTATGGACAGATGACACTGACATCAGGAAATGCTTTTAGCATGCTATCAATGTAGGTGCAGGGTAAAACTGCTGACCAGCACCACTCCCTGACACATGTGGGCAAGACTGACATATCTGATGATAAGCTGTGTTCACAGCATGGGCCAGATACCCCAGGTACAGTTCCACATGTCACTGTACATGCATATGGGAGGTGTGCACATCCTAGACACCATCCAAGTCATGGACTAGGGAACACAGACATGGCAAATGATGCAAAGCATTGGCCACACACAATAGTCACCCAGGTGACTGGAAGACGGATGCAATACCCACCTGTGCAGGCAAATGAAGAAACTACAAGCCTGTGCCACAATGCAGACCATTGTCATGTAGGCTGATGCCAAGGTATACCCATCATCTACTCTTGTATAGCCTGCTGGCACTGTTGGCCACCACACACCTGTGCAGACATGTACCCATGCATGTCCGAACTGGACCCTGTGTGTTTGGTGTGTGTTGCATGGTGCATATGTTCACATCCACATGCACTACTCCCCCAGGGCATAGTGAAGCATGCCTCCTTATGTCTGACACCCCCTCATAATCACTGCCCATACGACCTCCATTTCACCCATGTGGTGCATGTGTTCCCTGCACATTGATGTGTTGTGGCAATCCCACTGGTGACGGGTTGCACTCCTAGCCCTGCCAAGTGTGTTAATGTGTGTGCGTCCCTGTGTGAGTATGCCTGTGCTGACGCTGGCACCTGTTCATGCAGACAGGCATGTGAACATCACCTACTGTATAGCTACCATATCCCTGTTTCAGATGTCACTCACCATCACCTATATGTTCTGAGTGCTTCCCACCAGATAACCCATGTGGCACATCCAATAACAACATCAAACTGTGATAGCACTACATAGCAGTCGGGTGTTTGATACCCTGTGCTGGTAGATGTGTGACACAAACATGTATAGGTTTTACCCTTACACCCCTCTTTGACATGTATTCACCTCTGTCTGCCTCCCCCACTCCCTCTCTGGTGGATGTGGAGGGCCACACCTGCATTGCTTAGGCAGCAGCATGTGTATTTAATGTGATGCTCATGATCTGCTGATGGCCTCTGCACAAATTGCAGCCATTCCCTAGCCGATTGCATGTGGAACAGGTGTGGTAACATTCCCATAGCCATTTGCATGGAAACACACTCCATTACCTGGGAACATCCTGGTGGTGTTGCCCCTTTTCTGTGAGCAGGAGCTAGAACTGTCATTTGGCAAATAGCATTTCAGATGGGTTGGGGATTTACCTCTAACAACATACACTGTGGGAAGAGGGCAACAAACAGGAGGGGGATATGCCTGACCTGACTACGAACTGTAAGTGCTGCTAGACTGCATATGGAGTAATGTTGGTTTAAAAGTGTTTGTCAGGATATGCCTGTCGTACATGTCGCAATACCTGCCATGTCAGTTTCGTGTATATCAGGAATCCCCATCTGCAGGCTCATCTGCAGACTGTTCAGTGTTGCGCCTTTGGTATCATGTGTTTACCATGATACATCTATCTGTGGAATGCAGAAGGTAGTGTGAGGATTGCAGTCTCTTGATGGTGAAGGCCTTGACAGTTACTGACTACATATCCCTCATTGGACATATGTTGCAACAAATCCCGTTACAATAGTAGATTAATGAGGGTATCACAGCAACATGTCTATACTGGCTTTGTGTATGTGCTGTCAGCCACAACTCTGTCAACCTTTGTACATAAGTCGTGCATGAAGTGGTGCATATGTGCTGTACACCATAAATAGTGTCATCATATCTGATAACACGCCAGTGATATATCAGGGTGCTACACATGACATGTACAGTAGGGGTTACACTTAATGCCATACCCTGGAAATCCTGTGGATGTTTGTACAGTACTGAGGTCTCTGTAGTGATGGTGAATGTCAGCAGTGTGTGTATTGTTAATATGTACTATGGCCTGTGTACAGGCTGTGGTAGATGTCATTGTTCTAACTCCCCTTCTATCTATTGTTACATGCTGCCCTACTGTATGGTAGCATTTGTGTTGGGCCATACACACACACATATCTCATACCACAGACAGCCATCAGACCAGACTGTGTAGCAGCCCAGTATACGTAGGGCCTTTCTGTGAGTGGCACATATGAGGATGGTGTAGGACAGATAGTCCACATACTGTACTGTTATGCTAGCTTACAATATATGGATGTGGCTGTGTTCACATTAGTTGTGGTTATGTACTGTCACATAGGTGTATCCTACCCTGTGCTGTGACATTGTTGTTGAGTCTGCTATGTATGCAGGCACTGTACCATGATAACCTTAGGATGTCTGTCAGTAGCCAATGGCACACATGTTATGAGCTGATGTCACCTTCCACACACAACGTGTCTGTGACAGCAATCCCAATGACAGTAGCAAATGTCTATTAGTATACCAGCTATACAGACATCCCATTGCACTACTACATTGGGACTATAGGGGCTGGGGTAGAGCCACACTCCATGGCCAGGACATATGGTGGGACGATATGGAGATGTACTTATCCAGATAGCCATATATATATATATATATATATATATCTATATATCTATATATCTATATATATATATATATATATATATATATATATATATATATTTAAGTACACATGTGTAGTACTTCCAATTACCACTGTCATGGCAACCATCCACTATGAATCCCTACATCATGTGGACGTATTCCCTGTACATTCCCTGTGTGATGAACATCCTTCCTGTGTGTGGGCATCAATGCTACAGACAGCAGGTAGCAATACCTCTTACAGGAGAACCTGCACACTCAGGGCAGCCACATATATATAGGAGGATTGGGACATACAGACAGACTGTGAGTAGAGTGGTGTAATGCTTTGCATAGTACTGGTGTTACAGTGTGTGTGTGTGTGTGTGTGTGTGTGTGTGTGTGTGTGTGTGTGTGTGTGTGTGTGTGTGTGTGTGTGTGTGTGTGTGTGTGTGTGTGTGTGTGTGTGTGTGTGTGTGTGTGTGTACATACTAGTTTACCCTGGACTGCAGTCTGTCTGCATAACTCACTACTGTGGGCCTATCCTCTAGCTGGACAGAGGTGTGCCTATCGTGTGTTGTCTGTCCATCACACAGATCCTGTGTCAGATATTGCACTGGCAGTGTGTGTGTTGCATGCTAGCAGTACATGGCTATATCCATTTGTGTATCTGATGTCGTATTCCTGCATTAGGGTATGCTGCAACACATCCTGTAACACCAGCATGTTCCAGGGTGTGTAACTGCAATTGCGGATATGGCCCTGTGTTCCTACCTTTGTCCTCCACAAATATGGCAGCCTTTGTCCTGCTGTGATATAGGTAGGGGTTGTTAGGTAATGGCCTATCATTAACTACTGCTAGCATTCCTACTATCATCCCAGTCATAGCGTGGACACCCACAACATTTGTTGGCCAGGGATCATACATGTGACAGATATGTTGACATTACCGCAAGTAATGAATGTCCCCCTAGACTTGACTACAGGGTGTAATTGGAGGCTGCTGAACTACATCTGATATTGTTGACTGTTACATATCGTGCAGGCAAACCCATTGTCAACTGTTGTATGAATTGAAGGGCTTAGCCTGGACACCATGCTATATATCCGCACTGGCTGCATCTACTGTTTTGTGTGGGCCTTGCATCCATCACTGGTTATATACATCAACATCCATGTGCTGTCAGTAATAGCATACATTATTGTATGGTACACAAATAAAGATTATCTGTGTATACCTATCTGTGTGTCATGTCATGTCCTTTGAATTGTGAGTGTATATATATATATACAATGTAAGTATTCCTTTTGTGGGGCTGGTTGCTACACCCCACATGTCACAGGTACCGGTTACAGGGCTTGTGCTTGAGGATATATATTGCACCCAGTATGTACACACTACTGCTACACATGTATGGCTACTAATACCCTTTGTCTGTGTATATGTGTATGTACCCGTATATCATATCCCATATATCTTATCTATCTATCTATCTATATATATATATATATATATATGTATATCTTCACATGATTGTCAATGTATGGATGTGTCTGCATATCTGTACTGTTGTAATGTGTAGCCCTTCAACACAGTACATTCCCTGTGGTACAATGGTGCATCTGCATGATATTTACAGATATTGGCCTGACATGTACAGATGACATGGATAACTGTTGGAGCATTGTAGCTGTGTTGTGGTGGGTCCTGCTGTCAAGTACTGAATGTGCTGAATATTGGATTGCACAGCATATCCATTAGGGCTGGGGGGAGTTACATAGCAGTAATTACCAGGTGTCCCTCATTTGTGCCCTCACCCCCAATAACTGTGCTCATGGACTGTTATGTAGTACGGAGTGGGCCAGCAGTCCGTTCCAATATGGAAATCATATACAAATGTCTATCTGTATATACACATATATATATATATATATATATATATATATATATATATATATATATTTATGTATATCTGCATAAGTTTATATGTTACACCCCCATATATATTGAGGGATTGAAATGGACATTGATATAGCTCTGGCTATGTATATGTATCCATATGTGTATATATATATATATATATATATATATATATATATATATATATATATATATATATATATATATATATATATATATTTTTTTTTTTTATTTATTTTATTTTTATTTTACATTTGTTGACCGGGATAGTCCGACTGTATGCATGCCCATTTTCAGAGGAGGCCTGGGGAGAAAAGCTCAAAGGGTAAGCAGATACAGCATTACATAATACCAGCATTACATATTACAAACAGACTATTTACAGAGATTACATAAGTAAGCAAGTTAAAAGAGTTCCACAGGTTAGAGTTAATCCTGAGCGCAAGTCAGGATTAAATTAAATTACACAGTAAACTGGTTAACAGATTTTTTACACATTCTAGAGAGAGTTAGCCAGGCTTGATACATTAAAATAGCCAGTTAAGTGACAAATGTTGTTTGAGTCTAGTTTTAAATTGACCTAAGGTGGAAAGTAAGGTAATATCAGCTGGAAGTGAGTTCCAGGATCTACTTACAGGGTTTGCAAAGAGAAAGTCACCAGCTGTGTTATTAATTTTGCTAGTCTGAATTAGTAGTTTGTTAGAGGATCGAAGCAGTCTAGGATTGTTATAGGGGGTGATAATATTTTTAAGTGCAGGAGTATTGTCCGGATTATAGAGGATTTTATAGGCCCTAATCAGTTGGCTATACTGGATTAGGCTGGGTAGTTCAAGCCACCAAAGCTGATTTAGATTGACGCAATGATGTGTCCTAAAAGGCAGCCCAGTGGCAAATCTGGCAATGTGGTTGTAGCAAATTGAGAGTTTGTTAAGGACAGTCTTGTTTAAATTTGAGAGTAGAGGGGATGCATACAGAAGGGTTGAAAGAAGGTGAGAGCGAGCTATGGCAATTTTAGCTGGAGGGGTTAGGAAGGCTTTTAGTCTGTAAAATGACCCTAGTTTTTTATTGATGGATTTGATAGTTTGGTTAACATGTAGGTCAAACTTTAGATTATTGTCTATGATGACACCTAATAGTTTTGTAGAGGGGTCAGGGGAGATTATTGTGCCATCATTTGAATTTATGGTAAAGGTGAAAGCGGTAGACCTACGTGTTGGTGAAAATAACAGCATTTTAGTTTTTTTGGGATTTAGGATCAGACAATGTTCAGAAAGCCAGTTTTCTATTGTATTAAAGGTGGTCTGGGTAGCTGACCATAACTCTACTGGAGATGTGGCTGAGCAAATCAGAGTAGAGTCATCAGCATATTGGATACAGCTGACTTTTGGGATGACAGTATAAAGGTCGTTAATGAAGATGGAGAACAGCAAGGGCCCTAGTATAGAGCCTTGTGGAACTCCAAAGGTGTTAGGTAGAAGGTTAGAGAGTTTGTTCTCCCAGAGGACAGCCTGCTGTCGACCATTCAGGTAGGATTGAAACCATTGAAGGGCTCTAGTATCTAGACAGAATGTTTGCAGGGTGTGGATTAAAAGTTGGTGATCAACCATATCGAATGCCTTGGAAAGATCCAAGAAGAGGGCTGAGGATATATAATTATTGTTGTGATTATGGTTTATGGTGTTGGTAAAGGCTAGGAGGGCTGAAGTAGTGCTTTGATGAGGACGGAAGCCATGCTGAGTGTCTGCCATAAGGTGATACTGGATTAGGTGGTGCATGAGTTGTCTATGAATACATTTTTCCATAATCTTTGCAAGTGGAGAAAGTATAACTATTGGCCTATAATTGGAGAATTCAGTAGAGCTGCCTCCTTTATGAAGTGGGATTACATAGGATATTTTCCAGATGGTGGGAATTTTAGCTTCTACTATGGTTCGATTGTTTAATATTGAGACGGGGTAAGCAATAGCATCAGCTGATTTCTGTAGGTACTCAGCAGGGAGTTGATCAGCAGAAAGTGTAGTGGGTTTTAATTTGTTGAGGATAAGTGAAGTGGAAACTGGTTGGAAGCTGAATGTGAGTAGGTTTCTAGGGCTGCTACTTTCAGGACCAGGAGAGCTAGGAGGTAGTTGGCTACCTAGGGCTTGAATTGTCTCAGTAAAGAATTGGTTAAAACTATCAGAAACATCTTCAGGGGTTTTATCAATAGTAGCAGCAGGGATTGGGGTTGAAGTTTGTCCAGGATGTAGTAGATTATTTAAACCTGCCCAAAACTTCTGAGGGTTATTTTGATTTACTGTCTGTAAATTATAGTAGTATTGTTTTTTTGTCTTGTAAAATTGATTTTTTGGTTTCTTTCCTGGATTGCCTGTATTTAATGTGATCTTGAGGGTCTTTAGAAGAATGCCATAAAGCCCATGCTTTGTTTGTAAGGGTAGTTTTGAGTTTAGACTCTTTAGAAAGCCATGGCCCAGTGTTTGCCTTGGTTCTCTTTGAATGAACAGGTGCATGCAAATAAAGGATCTCAAAGAATTTGTTGTTAAAGTATGCTACTGCTTCCTCTAAGGGGAGGTGTTTTAGAATAGACCAATTACATGAGTTTAGTTCTTGTTGGAATTTGGCAGGGTCAAAGTTTTTATTGTTTCTAACCTTTCTGAGTAAGGGTTGTTGGGAATTAATGTTTTTTTGCTTAATTACATATGTGAGAAGGTGATCGCTTAGGCCATCAAGGAGGGTACCAGAGGTGTACAGTTGGGGGTGACTATTTATGAGTACCCAGTCAGGTATGCTTTCCTATTGGTTGGATTTACCTATCCTGGTAGGGGTGGATATAATTTGTGTAAATGCATGCAGGTCAATATGGGTGGTTGGGGATTCTGAGGAACAGGTGCCCCAGTCTATGTTAAAGTCTCCAAGTAGTAGGGTTTCTTGGGGGTAGTGACATGATAGCCAGTGCAGGATATCTTCAGGTGTAGATATATTGTTACCTGGGGGAATGTACATACAGATGACATTAATGCATTTATTTTTATTAAGTTGCAATTTGGTGGTAAGAATCTCTGAGTTATTAATCTGAGGTGGCTGTATTGTATCTATGGTGACATTCAACTCAGATTTATAGAGTACAGCTACCCCACCCCCCTTCCTTGAAGCACGATCCTGGCTGTTTATGTTGTACCCAGGTGGTAACACTTCATTGTCTTTAGTGTTAGGTTTTAACCAGGTTTCAGATAAACAGAGAATCTCTGGGGAGTGGACATCCAGAAGTGCATGCAGTTCATGTACCTTGTTATTAATGCTTCTAATATTGAGATGACAGGCTAGGAAAGAGTTATTTGGCCTATTAAGTGTAGGCTTGTAGCTTAGATTGCAAGTAGAGGGGGTATGTGTATCTGAAGTGGGTGGGCCAGGGTTGGGGTGAATATCACCACCAAGTATTACTTTGAGTCTATACTTGGTGATGAACTTCAGGAATTTGTTTATTAGTTTGTGGTAGTGTTTGGATCTAGAGCTAATTTGCCTGAGGTTGAGATGTTGATAGACTGAACAAGATGTTGGATAAGATCTGGTACTGTAAGTATGGTTGAAGGTGGAAGGATTTACAGCTGGGATGATAGTATGGCCTTTCGGGACCTGAAATCCCGTGAGAAACTGGTATCATATAAGGTAAAGAGGTATGGTGCGAACAAGAGGGGTAGTAAAGATGAGTATATCATTATCATTATATGTGATTCAGCTAGTGAGTTAAGGAACTGTTTTACCTGGTGATGCAACACTAGAAGATAGAGTGGTGAGGTAAAGGTACTGGAAGGGGGATGGAAGAATGCCAGATGAAAGCTAATAGGTGCTATTAAAATGTAGGTAGAAGAATAGGGGTGGGTGGAATTATCCCAGATGAAAGCAGATAGGATCTAGAAAGTGGGGGGAGTGGCTATACTACTATAAATTTGGAGGTACTGGGGGTGGGAGGGAATTCAGGGCAGGGAGGGGAGTGAAGAGAGCCTGAGCATAGCGAGGGTGAACGTAGCGGGGCTATTGTAGTTTACAAGGTTTCCTAAGGTGTCCTAAAGCTATAAGGTAAGTATTATAGGTCTTAATGTAAGAGTCAATTTACTTAAGTTACAGGGGAAGGAGGCAAACACTCAAGTAGAAATATAGAGCCCTATGGCTGACCAATATGGTGACCTGCTTAATTACAAAGCACTGTAAGTGAAAGCTTAACAAATGATTTTTGTGTGCAACCTACTCTGTTTAAATGCTGAGGGAAACTGATTGCAGTCCTGTAGACACCATTTTGTAGGGAACTGTGGAGTTCAATCTGTTTAAATGCTGAGAGAAACTGATTGCAGTCCTGTAGACACCGTTTTGTAGGGAACTGTAGAGTTCAATCTGTTTAAATGCTGAGAGAAACTGATTGCAGTCCTGTAGACTCTGTTTTGTAGGGAACTGTAGAGATCAATCTGTTTAAATACTGAGAGAAACTGATTGCAGTCCTGTAGACACTGTTTTGTAGGGAACTGTAGAGTTCAATCGGTTTAAATGCTGAGAGAAACTGATTGCAGTCCTGTAGACATCATTTTGTAGGGAAATGTAGAGTTCAATCTGTTTAAATGTTGAGAGAAACTGATTGCAGTCCTGTAGACACCGATTTGTAGGGAACTGTAGAGTTCAATCTGTTTAAATGTTGAGAGAAACTGATTGCAGTCCTGTAGACACTGTTTTGTAGGGAACTGTAGAGTTCAATCTGTTTAAATGTTGAGAGAAACTGATTGCAGTCCTGTAGACACCGTTTTGTAGGGAACTGTAGAGTTCAATCTGTTTAAATGCTGAGAAAAACTGATTGCAGTCCTGTAGACACTGTTTTGTAGGGACCTGTAGAGTTCAATCTGTTTAAATGTTGAGAGAAACTGATTGCAGTCCTGTAGACACCGTTTTGTAGGGAACTGTAGAGTTCAGTCTGAGTCACACCAGGTCAGCCAAGGGGGGAAGAGAGAAGGAAATCCACTTAGATTTGAATATATATGTGTATGTATGTATATATATATATATATATATATATATATATATATATATATATATATATATATATATATATATATATATATATATATATCTATGGATATATACACTGAACATATTCATATATATGTACGATTGCTGTTATATGGTTATGTGTGAGTCATACATGCACATATATATATCTATGACTGTCTATCTCTCTACATTTACAGATGTATAGCTGTCAATATGTCCATGCATGTTCGGCCTATATGTGTGACCTGTACCTCATTCTCTAGGCAATTGACATGGATGACCTTAGGACTGAGGTCAGTCATTTGTGCCGACACGTACATGTTTCAGACGTATCATCTCCAGTAATATATGTGTTCTATCACATATAGCTGTGTAACTTGAAACATTTGAAGTGTATTAGAGCAGGATATGATAGATATTCCTATATGTACCCACATTATGGTGCACTATGTCCGGGATTCATGCATTAAGAGGTTGTGTGGTGTGTTATTACTACATTCCCTGTGCTGTTGACTGATTGTGCTGGATGATATGCGTGTGGAATGAGTAGTTATGTACATCTGTCATGGTTTAATGGTAAATCACGTAGTGTCTGATGTGCAGCGTACCCAGTGTGGGCCTTCCAGAGGCTGTATATTGTGTTTCAGGGCAGAACACCAGCTGTCAGATACAGAGTGAGTTAGGACATTTGAGCGGTCGTACACGGGTGTGCGCGGGTTTGCACAGAGCTAAGCAATGCTAAGCTTGGGTTGCATTTCCTTACACTCAGCTAGCATCTACTTAGCTCAATCTATGTAGGCAATGCTTACCCCTGTGCGAATACATGTACACACACTTACAACTGCTTATCCATGCATACTACTGCTATGTGCTAACACATGATTACTAGTGCATAAGTCATTATGACACTTCACATGTGCATTTAAGGCAGTACTCTTGTGCAGATATAAATTTTACTTAGTAGGTTATACAGCACAATGAAGTTAACATGTGGATATCACATGGAAAATAGGATGTGCTGCAGTGGGACTCAACCTGGGAATTCCTATCATAGCTATATATCTGTGTCTATCTACGCACACATACACATATATATAGTTATATATACATATATATATATATATATATATATATATATATATATATATATATATATATATATATATATATATACCCAGTAATTAGTAGTTTATTGGCCATTTTGGGCTAATTTCTATCTCTTTCAATTCTCTGCTATAAAACCCGCATTTGCGTGGTTTTGCACGCCGGGCAGCACCGGTTATCTAGGGTATAACTATTCTTGGCTCCACAAAGTCTACTCTTCAATGTTTCCCTTGGAATTAGACAAACTTTCACTTTAAGCAATAAAATCATTTACTTCTCATCCCTGCACTTGCCCAAAACTCATAGGAAGCACTAATAAACCTTAGCACTAGACCCCCCCCTATACTGTAGAGAAGGGCAAGGCTCTCTATTCGACGTTACCAGGCAATCAGTAAAACAGTTCACTGTACCTATCCAGGCATGTCCAAAGGGTAGTTTCAGGTGTACTCTCCAGACAACTGGTGAATCTGAGCATTTTGAGGCAATGTTACAATTGCCTCATGTACACAGACAACCCTCTCCTCCTTCCACCAAACACTAATACATGTGAGAGATGCAATTATACAGCCAAACTGGAGGCTAAGCTCTCTCAACCCAAGACTGGACCAGGACGTCAAGAGGAGAAGGGAATTACTTGCATCACACCGCCAGTCTCACATAGACCTATGAAACCAGCACTGGCAAAAAATAGACATAAATACACAAAAATATACTTGGAGGCTCTAAATAAAAATCTGCAAAAGCAACAGAGACCTCCAAAGCAGACATCCAAGCAACCTCCACCTCCCAACTCAAACCATGAAAACATACTTCACAAAACCAGTGTGCCACACAATCACAGTCCTTAAGGCAAAATAACATACCCAACACACTAGTAATAGGTGACTCTATAGTCAGGCACACTGATGTCCCACTCACTAGGCTGAACAAGGAGAAGGTTACTGTTAGTTGCCTGTCAGGTGCCAGGATCTGCCATATAACACAAGCACTCAGGTCACTCCAGAACAAGTACAAATACGACTCTATCATTGTCCATGTTGGTGTAAATGACCTGAGCTGTACCTCCCTGGACTACATGAAAAGAGACATGGAGGAGCTCTCTGATCTTGTAGCCCAGGCTGGTATGACCCTGACCGTGAGTAGCATCCTGCCCTCACCAAGAATGATAATACTGTATAGAGAAAAAATTATCAATTTCAACAACTGGCTAAGCTTCTGGTGTCATTCAAAGGGGATCCAGTGTCTGTCAGCCTGGGATGACATGGTCGACAAGCCACGCTGCTTTGCTAGAGACAGCTTGCACCTATCACCCTTAGGCTTTTGAATACTGGCCAAGGCTCTTGCCACCCCCATAGTGCCTTTTTTAGGCAAGGCTCACCTCTGTAAATAGCACAAGTAACAAAAAACTGAGGGTAATGCTGCTCAATGCCAGAAGTCTAAATCTCAAAATGCACGAATTGGAGGCACTCCTCAGTATGGAAAAAATTGATATATGTGCAGTAACAGAAAAATGGCTTAAGGCTTCAGAGAGTACCCCAACACTACCAGGCTACAACTCATACCATACATTTCGGCCACAAAACCTGGACCGAAATATAAAAGGTGGGGGAGTATCCATACTCATCAAGTATACCCACACCTCCAAGTTAGTGGCACAGAAGGATGCTTCAGAGATCATCCACGTGCAACTAACAATGGGCAAAACTGCTATTCAAATTATAGGTTGCTACAGATCACCCACCATGTCCCAGGACCCCCACTCTGCATTCCTGGAAACACTGGGAAACATAAAGGTCCTAACAAACACCCTGATATTGGGTGATTTCAATTATCCAAACATTAACTGGGAGAACTACTCAATTACGAACTCCCTGGCCAAACATTTCCTAGAATTTATAAACTCAAACACCCTGGATCAACTGGTTAACACCCCCACCAGAGGTAACAATGTATTGGACCTGGTCATCACCAACATGGGCGACCAGTGTTCCACACTGGAGGTCAACCCCTTGCTGGTTAGATCTGACCATAAACTAATCACTCTGGATATCCACATTCCGCCACCACCCCCGGTCAAAGAAACCACTGTGAAAAACTTTTCAAAAGCAAACTTCATGTTACTTAAGACCGAGGTGGGAAGTTTCAAACCCCCATGCTAAAGGATAACGCTGTCCAAGCTGCAAAATCCTTTACTAATGCACTCTACGGACACCTACAAGAATGCTTGGATCATGCCATCCCAAACAAAACCAAGACTCACTCATCCAAGAAAAGGAAACCAGTCTAATGGACCCCTGCCATAAACAAGCTATACAATAGAAGGAGGAAACTAGTACAGAAAAGAGTAAAATCCCTAGAAGGGAAGACACCCCTGATCAGTATCAGCAAGAAACTATGTTCCCTCATAAAATCATCCAAGGCTAGCTTCGAAAGAAAAATTGCCATGGACTCCAAAGATAACCACAAGGCATTCTTTAGCTATGTCAAGAATCTAAGTGGCAATTCTCAGATCTGCTCGGAGTTAGTGCAGAATGGCACAAAATACACTGAACCGACCTATATAGCCAACATCCTGGCAAACATGTTCAGTGCAAACTTCACCCCCCTTTCACCCCCCAAAGGGCCCGTAACTATACCAGAAGAATGTAGTGCACCTGAAATCACAGACACTCAGGTTAAAACAGCTCTCTCCAAAGCCAAAAACACAGCATCAATGGGACCGGACGGTGTCCCAGGCTGCTTCCTAAATTAGGTCAAAGATGAACTAACCCCTCACCTAAACACACTGTTTAAACTCAGCCTCTCCACAGGCTATGTGCCCACAGAGTGGTACACAGCAATGGTTATTCCGCTCCACAAAGGTGGAGCCACAACGGTCCCTGGGAACTATCACCCTATAAGCCTTATTAGCTTGGTCTGCAAAGCTATGGAGCGCATTATCATGGATCTCATTAACAGAGACATTGGAAACCTCCAAACACTGAACCCACCCCAGTTTGGCTTTGTTAAGGGCAGATCATGCCTCCTAAACCTGGTGGACTTCTTTGAGACAGTTACCAAGGCTATAGATGAGGGAAAGCTGGTCCACACAGCCTACCTAGACCTCGCAAAGGCCTTCGACACCATTCCACATTCAGGTATTATAGACAAGCTCACCAACCTGAACATAAACCCCTACATCACAAGATGGGTTGCCAACTGGATCATGGACAGAACCCACATGGTAAGAGTTGCAGGAGCTAGGTCTGATTCTAAACCGGTTACAAGTGGCATTCCCTAGGGCACAGTCCTAGGACCCCTCCTGTTCGGCATATACTTCTCAGAGGTACAGGCAAGCACAGGAGGTCTATGGCTCACCAAGTTCGCAGACAACTGCAAACTAGGGGCCATAATTGGCTCTCCGGCTGACACAGACATCCTGCAAAAGGGTCACACTGAGACAGATAACTAGTGTCAAGACCATGGTCTCAAGCTAAATGCCAAAAAGTGCATAGTCATCCCCTTTGGAAAAAACAAAGTACCCACAAACTACCACATAGGTGGTAGCTCCCTAAATACAGAGATGTAATAAGGGATCTGGGGACCCAAGAAGATAGTAACCTCTCCTTTGATAGTCACATTACCAAAGTGGTTAGAAAATCCTTCTATGTGGCCCACCTAATCACAAAAGGGTTTGCATCCAGATTGAAAGAGGTCATTGGGCCCCTCTACACATCACTCATCAGACCCATCATAGAGTACAATGCCCCAATTTGTTATGTACCTTACAAGACACCTGCAACAACTGGAAAGACTACAGAAGTTCCTCACCAAGAGGATCACTGGCCTCAAGCAGATGCCCTATGCCTCTCGACTGAAGAAACTCCAGCTGTACTCGATTGCATACCGCCTACTCAGAGGTGATCTCTGCCTGACATACAAGGCCATGTCCAACCCAGAATTGATGGACATGCTCCACCTAAAGAAAACCATATCCCCTCGAGTCACATGCTCTAGGGATCTAAACCTCACCACAAAAATAAATAGGATGTGCTGGAGGGATAGATTCCTGTCCCAGAGACTTCCCATGCTCTGGAACAAGATTCTAGTCTACATTAGGCAGGGCTCCTCGCTAACCCTCTTCAAGAGAAATCTTGACGAGTGGTTGGGAAACAGAACGTTTACCCCAGGGATCACTTCAATGGCTCTGCTGGACAGAGGCACAGGGAACTAATCTAAGGGGGCGGCGAAAGCCAACACATTCGAGCAAGGCTTATAAATGCCTTCAGGCAGATAGCCTAGTACCTACCTATGAATCTATATATATATATATATATATATATATATATATATATATATATATATATATATATATATAAATAAATAAATAACAAGTGGATGTATGGGATGTATGGCCTTACTCTTGCTTATCTATTGCTATGATGGCTTAGTGGTTAACTACTGTGACTATAGTATACAGGATCCTGGGTTTGAGCCTTGCAGAGGCAATTTATTTTGTTGCTGGACAGAACATGGGCCTCTGGATCCAGAGTGATTAAGGCACTTTAAAGCGGGTGTAAGTGGGTTTGTATGGATTTGTGTGATGGTAAGCATTGCTAACTTCCAATTACAGTTTCTCACACTCAGTTAGCTTATGCTTTGCTTAATCTGTGTGGGCAATGTTTATCCCCATGCAGACGCGCTTGAACACACTTACTGCTTCTTATTTGTGCTTAGACCTGCATACTTGTGCCTTATTCATTATGACACTGACGCTTCATATGTGCATTTCATGCAGTACTCCAGTTCACATTTAAATGTTATTATGTACGTTATACGGCAAAACAATGTAAAATTATGTTCATGTACAGATTTCCCATGGAAAATGATTTGTATTGCAGTGGGACTAGAATCGGGAATGTCTGTTCGTTAGGTGAATGCTCTAACCACTACACTATTGCTGTGCTACTTCATTTGCATATATATTCCTTGTTATCCTCTTCAACCTTTTCAGCTGCTTTAACCGTAGCTAGGTGATATGCAAACCTGCCCACCTATGGTTAGCTGTACTCGGGCTTTTAAATTTTTACTTTTTTTATTTTTTTTATTTTACATTTGTTAACCAGGGATGTCTGACTGAGCCAAAAAGGCCCTTTTTCAGCAGAGACCTGGGGAAAAAAAGCTCCAAATAGAAAAATTACAGATATATTTAGTTATTTAGACAAGATAGTATACATACAAAATACATGTTTTTACAGTGGTATGCAGCACATCAACAGTTACAGTGGAGAGAACAAACAAAAAAATATTAATTTAAAAATAAAGGTAATTAATAGATTTGTGGTGTACAGCTGAAATTTGGAACATAGGTAGAATACATACATAGTTCACAGGTACAGTACATACATTGTAGATTAGCCAGTGTTTGTGAGTAAGATTGAAAACCATTACCAAGTACTCTAGGTTTAGTATGTGTACCTTATCTGCTTTCACTAGCCTGGAGAGCAATCATGGCACTGCCAACTTTGCTTGAGATGTTGCCTGATGAGGTCTTTAAAGGAGGCATTGGATGATGTGTTTTGAATGTTAGTGGGGACAGAGTTCCATTTTTTAGCCACTGAACTACTATATAGTACATCTCCAAAGCTATTGTAGCTGTTGTTGACTTCTAGTAGTAGTTTGCTTGATGATCTAAGAGGCCTTTTGGCTGAGTGATGTACTAGGTTTCTGAGGGCAGGACACTTACTGGGGAGGTAATAGATCATATGACAGAGGCAGAGCTGATTGTTGGTTAGGAGGTTGGGCAGTTCAAGCCAGTGGAGCTGTCTTAAAGCAGTATAGTGATGAGTTCTATATGAGCAATTTGCAGCAAAATGGGCAATTCTGTTATAGCAGGCTTCCATTTTGCTTAGTTCAGTTTTGTTGAGATTAGTCAGAATGGGAGATGCATAGAGTAGAAGTAGATAGAAGTTGGGAGTGAGCAATAGCTGATCTTGTGTTGTTGGTAAGAAATCGTTTGATACAGTAGAGTGATACCAGTTTGGCATGTACTTTGTTAATAGTTAAGTTGAGATGACTATCAAATTTTAGGTGGGAATCTATGATTATTCCCAATAGCTTAGCCTGTGCCACTGGAGCGATTGGAGTAGCATTTGTGGAGTAGATAGTAAATTGACTGTTATCAGTGTTTTTGTTACAACTGGTTATAATCATGAGCTGAGTTTTATTTGGATTGAGGATAAATTGGGGTTTGGTTAGGTAGTTTTCAACTTCAGACAATGCTAGTTGAGTTGTTTGCAGCAGGGTGGGAATGTTTTGTGCAGCACAGATTAAGGTGGTGTAATCTGCATACTGAATGATAGATGCATGCTGTGTGGAAGTATGGAGGTCATTTGTGAAGATTGTGAATAGTAGTGGTCCTAAGATATAACCCTGTGGGACTCCTATAGTTATGGGCAGCTGAGGAGAGAGAGAATTTTCCCATTTCACAGATTGGTACCTGTCAGTTAAGTAGCTTTGGAACCAGGTAAGAGTGGAATTTGATAGGTGATATTGGTTTAGTTTGTTTAGCAGGATTTGGGGCGAGACTGTGTCAAATGCTTTGGACATATTCAAAAAATGAGTTGTCACCTGCAGGCATTAATTTTTGAGACAGTTTACTGTGCCTGTGATGCAGAGGAGGGCTGTAGGGGTACCATGGGCAGGTCTGAAAACTTGCTGAGTAGTTGACATGATGTTGCTGTCTAGGAGATATTTTTGCATCTGGGTATGGATGCATTTTTCTAGGATTTGGGCCAGGGGGGAAGAGTAAATCAATGGGTCTTTAGTTATTAAGTTCAGTGGATGTCCCACCTTTATGTATGGGTGTAACATAGGATATTTTTCAGAGTTTGGGCATATAGTTTTCAATAATTGATCTGTTTATGAGAGCGGAGATTGGGATAGCAATAACATCTGCTGTGAGTTTCAAGAAATAGCTGGGGAGTAGGTCGGTTGCTGTTGAGGTTTTTAGTTTGGAGAGCATGCTTTTGATTGGAGTGGTGGAAACTGTTTTGAGGGTAAAGGTTGTATTAGTGTTATATGTGTTGGGGGATAGTGAGAAAGGAACTGTCCTGTGATACTAAGGATAGAACTGAGTTCACAAAGTGGGAGTTGAATTGTGTTTCGATGGGAACTTTAGTGTCAGGGATGGTTGGTTTGCTGGTAGCCTTTTGGGTGAGTTTTAGTAGCTGATTTACATTTTTCCAAAATTTTTGGGGGTTGTGTTGGTATTTAGTTTGTAATGTCATGTAGTAGGATTTTTTTCCAGCCTAATGCATTTTCTTGCATGGTTGCGCAATTCTTGGTACTTAGTTAGAGTTTGTGTTTCTTGTTTTTTTTATAGTAAAGCCAGGCAGTGTCTCTGGACTTGAGGATTTGTTTGGTTTCTTTACTGAGCCAGGGGTTTGTAGAGGTTCTAACCTTGATTTTGCACAATGGAGTGATTATGTCTAGGTGTTGTAGAAATGTTTTGTTGAAATATGCTACAGCCTGGTCAAGTGGGAGAGTTTTTAGGGGGGGTCCAGTCACAGTTACAGAGTAAAGTCTTGAGGACCTCAGGAAATATTTCTTTTGTGTTTCTAGTGGATATATAGTTAGTGGTTTTGCATATGCTTGTTCTACTATGTATAAAGTATATTTTGTTGTGGTCACTTAAGGTGTCTGGGAGACTGCCTGCATGGGGGTACAATGTGGGGTTGTTAGTTAGGACCCAGTCAAGAATGGATTCCCTTTTAGATTTTTTATCACATCTAGTTGGAATTTGGACTAGCTGCTGGTAGGCATGGAGATTTATTAGATTACTTTGTGGTTCTGATATGCAAGTGAACCAATCTAGGTTGAAATCCCCCAGAATAAGGGTTTCTTGTGAGTATGTGGAAGAACACCAGGATAAGAAGTTTTCAAGGCTAGCAGGTGTATTACCAGGTGGAATATAGATCACAATTGTGATGATGACCTTTTTAGGGTGAAGTTGAAGTTGTGAGATAAGTATGTCCCAATTATTGGGGAAGAGGTAGGAGTTTGGTAATTGATGTTCAGTTAAGTTGGACTTATACAGTAAGACAGTTCCACCCCTTTAGGAAGTGGTAAATAAATGAATACAAGGCTTTCTTCATTTTATTTCAATGTACTGTTGCTGTTGAACACATGGGGACTGTTGGTGGAGATATGCGGGCACCTATGAGCGGTTTTGCTCATTTATTTACACTTTCCTCTGTTCTACTTTGTAGGGGCATGTTTATTCTAAGAGCTCTGCTTTCAGACATGCTCCCTGCACTCGTCCACGCTCAGTGTAGGATTTGGAGATCCAGTGGCGCACCTTCATTATTATGCATGGCACGCTGCCGTCCTCCTCTTAAACTGCCACTTATGTGCAGGACTGGTTTAGTCCTGCATGGCAGATTAGTGAATCCGGGGGCATGTGTTTAAAAAAGAAAAAAATAATTGTAAAAATCATTCGTTCTGAGAAGTTAGAGGCAATGGCACATGGAAAGGAGGTTGTGATAGAAATGGTATGAGTCATCTCCTTTCACGAAACAAGGACAAATCTCAAAGAAATCAGGGACAAATGCAGAAATAATTAGAGACAATCAGGGACACTTTTAAAACATTAGTACTATTTACTTCAAACATTGACAAAATAAGTGAATGTAAATTAACATACATTTTTTGAAGTAAAATAAGTCCATAGCTCTGTTAATTGTCATTACTCGTTAAGTATAATTCACCACCTATTCCCCAAAAGTCATCACCTTTAGGAGAGGATAAGAGGGACACAGCTAAAATTAGGGACATCCCTGAAAATCAGGGACAGTTGAGAGATAATACATCCATGCCCAGAATGCTTTAGTTGAGCCAAGAATCCAGAGCATCTCAGAATCCAGAACATCTCAGTAACTTCTGTCACAGGTGCTCACTGTTGCATATTGCTCATAAGTTGTGGGCGGGGCTTCCTGCATGGGTGATGTCAAAATGTGACAATGTCACAGAAGATACTGTGTTTGTGTCATATGTCCTGAACATTCTAGTGAGCTGGAAGTGACTTTTTGCAGAAGGCTACATGTTGAAAATGGACAACAAAACAGGTAAATGAATATTTAATTTTACTAGAGAATATTTACTAACATTAATACATATCTGATCAGTGGGTATATTAAATCTGATTTTTTTTCTTGAATGTGATTATGAGTAACTCAGTTATGGATTTCATATACAAGGGGAAAAACAGCATTTCACAAAGACCAGTGAAGAGTAACGTGGGAAATAAATGTCTTCCTGCATATTAACTGGAAATTGTGGGTAAAATACGACAAGAATAAAAATGCAAGCAAGTTAAGGCAGGAAGCAGTAAAATCATGAAAGTCATGAAGGGCTAAAAGAAAACTGAAGAAGATATACATACAGACGTAATGATTGAGTGACTCGACCATTTTTTGGGAAGCAGCAAAATCTTTACAAGTAATTTTAAATATTCGTTTGTTGTACCGGAATTACCATTTCTTGCAAAAAAAAAAAAAAAGGTTTCAAGCTACTCATAAATGTATACCAGTTTCAATAAGGGCTGACAATGCTTCATATCACATATTGTAACATAGCGTTTTAAGGATTTCACCATGGAATCAACATGGGACGTAATGCTAATATTAACATCAAATGCATTTCCCTACTGATTATTTCACATTATTGTTTTTATGTGTGAGTCTTACATGTTTGCTATAAAGTATTTTAAAGATAACTAAACTATATTATCTACTGCCTGTAGTGTATTTCTATGAAAAGTCAAACTGAAATTATAAGTTATGTACTTACCATAACTAGGCATATGTGTTGTCTATTTTCATTCTTCCTCACTTATGGGTTACTGATCCACTCCTCGGATCCGACTCACCCACTTTTACCAGACTTTGGATCCAACTGTTGAGCTCCTCCCTTTACCAGTAATGCACTGGTCTATCGCTATGGGTTCCAATTAAATCCAATAGGTCATTCCAGAAGATAAAAGGGGTGGGGGATGGATGGGAGGCTAGCTGAGGAAGAATGAAAATGGGAAACACAAATAACTAGTTATGGTGAGTACATAACATAAATCCGATGTTGTTCTTTTCATTCTTTCTCACTTGTGGGGTAGAGTCCACAGCTATGGTGATCTTGGGAGGCCCTGTTGGAAGGATATTATGGAGTACTGCTAACCCAAAGGAGTCTCTATTTCTAGTTATGATGTCCAATTTGTAATGCAAAACTAATGCATGGGACTCGGACCATATAACAGCAGCAAAAATGTTATCAATAGATGTTCTAAGACAGAAAGCCAAAGATCTTTCCATGGATCTAGTTGAATTAGCTTGATGAGGTTTATTCACATCATCTCTTCTTTAGAGTAAATCCGTGACATACAATCAGTAATCCATTTGGCAAAGGTAACTTTACAGAATGGTTGACCTAGGTGATTTGGGGAGAAAAAGCTGGATTGACCTTTTAGTTGGTTTTGTCCTGTGAAGGAAAAATGTAGTTGTCGTTGCAGACCAAGGAGATATAGCATGTATTATCCCTTCTTTGGAAAAATTTGGAAAGAAAACTGGAAATGAATGAACCGATTGATGTTACTTTCCGAAGCCACCTTAGGTAAAAAAAGTTTTAGTCCGGATGAAACTCTGTCTTTATGAATCACAATGTAAGTTTTTTTTTTTTTTGCTGAAACAGCCTGAAGTTCAAATATTTTTTTTGCTGCAGTTATGGCCACCAAGAAAACAGTCTTCCATGACAGAAATTTCAAATCAGATTTGTCTGATGGTTCAAAAGGTCTTTGTGTTAAACCCTCATGTACCATAGTAAAGTACCAAGGTGGTAAGGGATCTTTAAATGGAGGTCTTAGAAAACAATTCCTTTCAAAAAGGCTTTAAACAATCTGGAAGAAACCAAGGAAAAAGACTTATTCCCACTGTGGAAGATGGAAATTGCTGCCAGTTGGAGTTTAACTGTGTTGAAGCTAGCTCCCTCTTTAAAGAGGGTTGACAAAAAATGAAGAATAGCAGAAATGGGTACAGAAAAAGGATTGACCTTCCTGATGCCAAAAAAACAAACCTTTTCCATATACTTTTATAAATCTTTTTATTGGAGTCCTTTTGAGAAGCCAAAATAATATCAAAAACTGGGGGGAAAAGCCTGGACTGTTGAACAACTACTGCAAGTGGACAAACCAGGTGGTCAACCTGAGGGCTTGAATGTTGGGGTTTTGAATCCCTGACGGGTGTGATAGGAGATCCTGAGCAGGCTTCATCATCCATGGAGGATAATGAAGATGAGACCGTAGAAAGGGGAACCATACTTGCCAAGGCCAGGAGGCGGAAATGAGTATAACTGAACTTTTCAGCCTGTTTGCTTTCTGTAAGAATTTTGGAATCAGAGGAAGAAGAGGATAAGCATTTAGGAGACCCGAGGGCCAATCATGAAGGAGACCATCTCTTGGTGACACCTCCTGAAGAGGGATCAGAGCAAAGTAACTGCTGCATTTATTGTTTTGGGAAGTGGCAAACACGTTGCTGCAAGGTTGTCCCCAGTGTCTGAAGATTCTCTTCACCACTGATTGACTGAGAAACCACTCATGAGGCATCCGGATAGACCTGCTTAATTTGTCTGCAAGCACATTAGTTTTCACCAGGATGTGCTTCAGAATTAAAAAGAAGTCTGATGATATCATGCCCATTCCTATACCCTCATGGCCTCCCTGCAAAGGGGGTATGATCAAGTTCCTCCTTGCTTGGTGGTATACCAGACCACAGCCATATTGCCTGTCTGAATTGCAACCATCCTTAAGGGTAGAGCCATTTGAAATGACTGCAACACTAGCTAAAAGGACGGCCTTCATCTCTAGGGCATTGATATGCAACTCAATCTCTTTGGGGGGAACATGTGACTTGGACAATTCTTCCCAAGAAATGCCCCCCCCCCACCCCAGCTGGTCACAGTAGCTACTGGATTTGGATGAACAAAAGGTCTGCCCAGAAAAAATCATCTGCTGTATCCACCAACAAATGTCTGCTTGCAAATCATTGAGAGTCTTACCTGAAGAGAGAGGGGTTGATATACAATGGATCACTGTATAGCAAGACTTAATTGAAGGACTCACATGAAGAAACATGAAAAAGGAAGGAGTGTTATAGCAGCTGACATTGACCCCAGTGTTTGAAGCACTAACCTTGCTGAATGTGATGGATGAGACAAAATTGCATGAACCTGGTTTCTAAAAGAAGAAATGCGGTGGAGAGGTAAGGATGCTATCTGTGATGTTGTTTCTAGGAATGCTGTGATGAACTTCATGCTCTGAACTGGCGTCAGATTTGACTTGAACAGATTTATTGTTATGCCTAACCTGTTGCATATCTGGAGCAAATAGTCCCTTGCTTGCGTCCAGATAAGGAAATACCTGGAACCCCTTTAGCCTCAAGTGTGCTGCAACTGCTGCCATACATTTGGTAAGCACCCTGGGAGCTGTGGTGAGCCCAAAGGGCAGAGTTCTGAATTGGTAATGATAGACTCCTAACCAGAAGATAAGAGGTCATCTGGATCATCTTAATATATTGATGGGATAGTATGCATCCTGAAGATCTATAGAGCACATCCAATTGTCCTTGTGCAGGAATGGCAGGATGCATTGAACCGTGACCATTCGGATGTTTTTTTCATTTTCTTTACGAAGGGATTTTAACTGTTTAAATGCAAAATGTGTCTGAGGTCTGCTGTCCTCTTTGGCACTAAAAAGAAGCGTGAATAAGTTCTGAATCCTATCTGGTTTGGTAGTACCCTCTAGATGACTCTTTTCTAGCAGCTTTTGGATTTCATGTGCTGCTATCTTCCTATGACTGGATGGAACATTGGGAAGTTTTGTCCTCTGGCAGTAAGGAAGAAGGGAAAATGTTATATAATAACCTAAGGATATTATTTTAGCACCCAAAGATTTCTTGTAATATTTGTCCAGGTGTTCAGCTGCAAAAAGGATCAACCCCTGACTGCCTCCAGAATTGGAAGTCGAGCAACTATTCAGGAGTGCTGATAGGGCCTGTCTGAAAAGGAGTCATTAATGACCTGAGTTTGTGAGTCCCCTCTGCTTCTAGGGTGACATCTACCAATAAACATTCCTCATGCCTCTCGAGGAATTATTCCCACATGAATCCTGAAAAGGGCCATGAGATTTAAAGAGCCACATTTCCTTAACACTCTTCTGGTTTCTAGAGAAAGTCCACTGAAGCATACAAAACTTGATCCCCATGGCAGGCAGGGTCTTTCCTTTTTGTTCTCTGTGGGTAATCATATCTTTTACCGATGGCCCAAATAAGGAGAAGCCATCAAATGGGGCATTAATAAAAGCTGTCTTAAAGGGCTCCACAAAGTCACATAGCTGCATCCATACATGTCTCCTGCTGATGATGCCTGAACTGTCTACTTATGAGGTACCTTCAGCTGTGTGAGAGATTAACCTCATTGAAATGCTTCAGATGGATAAAAGACTGGCCAGTTGCAAGGAAGTCCTTTTGAAATCCTCAGCATACATGGATTCTGACAGACTGCTTGACAGTTCTTTAGTCAGTTCTCGTTGATGCTTATCAAAATGCACCAAATATTTAAGCAACCTCAGAGCAAAAGTAGCTGAGATGAACACTCACTTCCCAACCTTGTCCATTGACCTGGACTTCCTGTTAGGTAGATGGACAGAAGAGCTCTGTTCTGCTGTTTCTTCTTGGCTGTTGCTACCATCATAGCATCAACTGGGACTCATTTGCTCCAATAGTGTCTGTCCAAATGTGGGACCAAAACTTTGTCTGGTAATTTGGGGATGGGCTTGACACTATCCAGCTCCTTCCTTGCCTGATGGGAAACCACATCTATAAGTTCATCTGCTGGGGACATAGACAGACTAGAACCAAAAACCTCCAGGAACACTGATTCTTATGGAAAAAGATTTTGGGATGACCACCAATGTTTCTGCTTCAGGATCTCTAATATATCTCCAAATGGTACATTATCTGGTGGTGATTTAGGGGATCCCTCCCTTTCCTCAAAATCAGTGTCTTATACAAACCAAAAGGAATAGACAAACTAAGGAAAAACAAGAAAAGCAATGGACAAAGTACACTCCAAGCAATATCAAAAGTAATGATATTGTAGTTTAATAAAGTAAGGTTAGAGCTTTCATGCAGGTCTGTGCCTGCACTTCCTCAGACAAAAAAAACACATTGACAAAATCAGTTAAATACCTTCTCCCAACAAATAATCACACCTACCAGGAATCACATGAGCAATTAAACAATTAAATACAATCAAATACATTAACCCATGAGTAAACAAAAAAAAATGTTCTATTTAAAAATCCATTTAAAAACTGGTATAAGCGGTGAAGTATTAGCAGGAATTTCACTAAAACCAAGCCTAAAATCTAGTATAAATGTATGCATGTCCTAAATAAAGTAATGGTTAAAAACATGTTCTATCAAAATAATAAATATAGTGTTGCACACATTTATATGAGCATATTTAAAAATGTGTAAGCCCTATGATAGGCCAATGGAAACACATAAAAAATGTATACATAAATAAATATACACACAAATAACAAAAAGACTCATCTCATTAACCTCCTTAGTTTTAAAATGCAGGCAATGGAGCACACATCATTGATGCCTGGATGTCTAAAGGCATCACGTCGAAGTTGCCATAAAAGCTCACACCTTTCCAACCATAGTGGGATAAGGCCACCCCTAATGGATCCATTAACTTGCTCTATAACCCTGAAATTAAATTAGTGATCTGGGTGGTTAGTTATGTGTTTTGCAAGTGCTTTCTCCACTTTTTTTATTTTTGATGGCATAAATGTGTTCATACAGTCTGTCCCTAAGTCTTCTATCCATCTTACCAATATAGAAAACAGGACAAAGTTTACACTTGGCTAACTAAACTATACTTCTGGAATTACAATTGCACCTTCCAATAGATGAAAAATTGTGATTCCTAACTGTAAAGGAACAACCAGTGTTGATAAACCTGCAACAGGGGCAAACCTCACACCGAAACATGCCCTTTACCCTTGAGTTAGTTGCCTTTTTACTTTTTAATAAAGACTTCAAAATTTGTCCCCTTTTAAAAATGACTACTGGTTTTGTGGGAAGGCTATCCCTCACATTCACATCCGCCTTGATTAAATCCCAGTTCTTAAATAAAATACGTTTCAAAAGGTGGGCTTCATTACTAAAAGGGGTAATAAAGGATGAAGAAAAGTCAGTGTTGGTATCCATATGGGAATTGGTAGCTTGATCACCAATATCATTGGTTATTATCACCTGTTCCATACAGGAATCATTTAAAATTGCTTTATAAAAACAAGTAGATCTTTTAAAAGTTACTTCATGAAATATATCATCAAGTAAAACCTGTGTGAAACCACGCTTGAGGAGCATATCCCTCAAGAGGTGGCATTCAGCTAAGAATTCCTTGAAATCAGAAACCATTCTAGCTGCTCGGACAAGTTGGCCTTTGAAAACTGATTTTTTTCTGGTGTCCTAGATGGGAGCTGGAAAAGTGTAAGAAAGAGTTGGAGAAGTTTTCTTTCCTAAAAATAGCAGCTACATAACAATGTCTAGTATGGTCCTTGGTCAGACGTATATCTAAATGAGAAATACTCACCCCTTGGAAATCACTGGTAAATCTAAGGAATTCCGTAGTGTTATTCATATAATCCAGCAGTTTTCTAAAAAACATCTCGTTACCTTTAAATATGATAAAAATATCATCCAGGTACTGGGTATAAAAGTGAATGTACTCAGAAAAAGGATTATTATTCAACAAGTATTCCTTCTCCCAGAAAACCATCACAAGATTAGAAAAGCTGACACCACACGGTGATCCCATAGGTACCCCCTTTGTTTGCACGTAATAAGAATCTTCGAACAGAAAGAAATTGTTCGTAAGAATTAGGTCTAGGAATTCCTGGACCAAGTATAATTCATCATTATCAATGCCTTTACTGACCAGTAACTGACTGAACCAGTCTATGCCCAGGTCATGTGGGATCACCGTGTATAAATCTTTTACATCCACAGTTGAGAAATTACAATCCTCCATAAATACCATCTCATTCACATTAACTAGAAAGGACCAACAGTCTTTGCATACCTGGGGTCCATTCACCAAAAAGCATTGAAGTATGCTATTGACAAACTTAGTCATAGGATAGGTAATGGAGTTATAGCCCATTGACTATCGGACACAAAGTGGAGGTCAGATAAGTCTTTATGTAACTTGGGGATTCTGAAAATGATAGGAATCTGGGGTGCTGGTACAGTAAAAAAGTTAAAGATATCTAGGGAAATGCATGCTTTAATAAATAAGTCATTTAGGAATCCCCTGATTTTTCTATATGCTCCATTCAGTTCATTCAGAGAGACAAGTTTATAATGAGCAGTGTCCAAAGGTAGACATGTTTTTCTCTATACATATTATTATCAAAAATGACAATGCCACCACCCTTATCTGGGTGAGATATCCTTAAATTACTGTATATCAATTCAGACAGTAACATTTTCTCACCAGTACTCAGGTTGCTACCATCTGAGCCATTCCTTAATGGTCCCAAGTTCCTCAAGTCAAACTCACAAATAAGCTCAAATGCCATTAAAGTTGGATGTAAAACTGGATTAAAAGTGCTATACACATGAAACTCATTACTGACTATTATCATGCTGTAAGCCAAAACTTAGTTTCAAGTTATGTTTCCTTGTAAACAACTTTAGATCTATAATGGTTTTAGCTAAGTCAATATTCCTGGAAGGTACAAAAGTTATGCCCCTTGCCAACACATCGGCCAATTCAATACTAACAGGAAAGGTCGAATAGTTAAATTCTGGTAGGTGTGGTTATTTGTTGGGAGAAGGTATTTAACTTATTTTGTCAATGTGTTTTTTTGCCTGAAGAAGTGCAGGCACTAACCTGCACAAAAGTGTTAACCTTACTTTATTAAACTACAGTATCAAAATGTCTATGTGCTTCCTCTTACACCATCTCTTCCAGAGCACCTCCTTCAAGGGGTGGTCTCGAAAGGTGTCAGAAGAGTCTGGGTGTTCCGGTATAGGAACTGGCTGGAGACTAACTGGAACTAGCTGTCCCTGTAGTATAAATCTGACCACCTAAAAGCTCAGATCTGATTGGAGAAAAGGGCTATGGTCTGACATATGAGAAGATGGTTCTCTCTTTAGAGATCAGACACATTTTACCACTGCAAAAGTGGAGAGACCAGAAGTAGCCCTAATTAGCCCCTTTGGAGCTGTAGCTCCTAAAGAAGGAAGACCCAGAGCACCCCTGGATCTGAGTCATGAGGACAGAATTGGATCTGAAGTGTCCAGGGTAAAACTCCAAGTGGAAGGGATGGATCTGCCAAAACTGGAGCCAAACCTGTCCCCTTAGATCAGACAAAGACAACTTGGAGCCAAGATCCACTCTGATCTGATGAAATCAGAGCAGAGGAAGTCAGGGAAACAGTCAGAGTAGAAGAGGAAATTCTCTTCAGATCCTATGCTGAACCTCCTTGGGATCACGGATCCTGGGACTCCAAAACCATTGGTCTGATCTGAAAAGGAGGGACAATTTTTGGCATGTGATGCCTACTCATGGCTCCAATAGGAGACAGAGATTGCAAGACCCCCATCTGTATCTGAGCCCTAAGAAACTTCTGCATCATCCTATCCATGTCTGCTTCTGATAACCTTCTAGAAGACCTAGTGGAAGAAGTAGATGGAGGACTGGAATGCTTCTTTAGTGTTTTTAAGAGTTGAATCATCAAAATGGGTGAAATGGGCTTCAACACATACTCAGACCCAGAGGGAAAATAAGTACTAGGTCTCAGATCCAATGGCCTAGGATCTGATGAAGTAGAAGTAGGGCTGATGGTAATGATGGTAAAAGCCAAAGCCTTAGGATCTGAAGGTCTCCTAGTTTTAGCATGTGGCCCAATGAAGATTGAGGAGACATAAGAAATAGTAGAAAAGGAGAACTAAATACTTATCTTCCATGATAAAAGATATTGTTTTATACATATTATGTTCATAATAATTTAGAAATTGAATTGCTTTCTAGATTTATAATTTAAAATGAAAAGCAAATGCCTTATACTTCATTAACAGTGATTTATTAGATTCTTTGTTGTTAAATAATGAGTGTGCTGTAATTATTAGGTTTTACTATTATTGTATTAAATTTAGGAAGGAGTAGTATTTTGTTTAGTCTTGTTGGTATTGGAATAGATCAGTTAGTGAGTAGTTTGAATGAATTCATCATCAAACCAGGACTTTCTCATTCCATGATTGGTGGTCTAAATATTTTTAAAGGTAACAAAAACCTCAAAGAAAATGCCAACCAGGCTAATTAACTACAAAATTCCACAAAAAATAAAAAACATATCACAAACTTTGTTCCAATGCATTTCAGTGATTAATACCCTTAAAACTCAAACAACTGAGCACTTTCACCATCTCATACACCAAACACTAATGAAGCCTGTTGTATGAGAAGGCAAAAGCACTCAGTTTTTTTTAACTTTGAGGGTATTAAACTATGAAATGCTTTGGAATGTGGTTTGTGATCATTTATTTAATTTGTTGTGGAGTTTTGTATTTCTAAACTTAATTCTTTAACATTAGTTTTATTCAAGTTATCCACAAACTTTTTTTTTAGTACCTGTTTTTTTATTCTTCATACTGAGCCAACAACTTTTAGATTTAATGATTTTCTCTTCTTGAATGTCTATCTACAATTGTATTTCATTAAATATTAATGACATTAATAACCATTTGAAAATAGTGGTTTAAACATATATTTGAACTTACACAAACCTGACATTTTTTACAGGAAACACATTTACTAAATGAAGATGTTGATAGATTGTTGTTGAAAAACTATTCAGCATTAAAATGGGCTGTCATTTTAAATAAAAAAGAGGAGGGACTTTGATACTTTGGAAAAATATGTTACCTATGCCTAAAACAATAAACTCATTTTCTAATAAAATGGAATGGTGGCATTAGTGATAGCAGAAAACAATAAACAATTTGATACATTTGTAAGTACATATTGGATACCTGTAATTGGAGCAAAAAATGCTATAAAAACTTTTAGATATTATAACATTGTATGCAAAAGAAGAATTAATAATTGCAGGGCATTTTAATTGTATTTAGTCTAGTAAAGATACTATAAATGGATGGGAACCTAAATTATCATCAGTTGCTAAACATTTTAAGAATTTTGTCACTGATTTAAACATATATGATTTAAAATCCGCTAAATTCCTGAATTATACACACTATTTGTTTATATTTGGTACTCAAACTAATATTGATAAAGTTTTTTTTATTTCAAGTGTCTATATTCCAAAATTGAAAAAAATATTGAAAACATCATTTCCTTTATTTGACCACAATGCTATAAAGTTTACTATTATTTTAAATCTTAATAATTTGATTCATTCCCAAAGAATTTTAGTCTATATAATAAAAATAAAATATTTTAAAGATTAGTTCTTAAAAGAAATAAATCAATTCATAGATATAAATAACAATGGAAAAGTAACAGAAGGTATTTTGTGGGATGCTCTAAAATCATATCTCTATGGAAGAATTAAAATTGGTATTTATGCAAAAGAAAGGAATGGGATAAAGAATTAAAAACTTGCATTCTACTATAAATAAATTAAAAGCAGACTTGAAACCAAATGATGAGACTGCAAATGCTGAATTAAAAAAATTAAATCAGAAGTATCTTGATACACTTCACCTTATAATTTCAATATAGTTGGAAATATTGAAAATACAGTCTTACTCAACAAAATGTTTGTACAAATTGCATAAATTAGCTATCGTATCCAAGAAAAAATAATAAGTTCACATATTAAGTAATTAATGTTTAAACAGGGGGAGAAAGTTAAAGAAGTAATGGATTTAAAAGCTATATTAGAATGTTTTGGAAGGTACTATGACATAATTTATAATAAGATAAATTTTGAGAAGAATAGTATTACTGATAACTTTTTGAAAAATAATATAAAATCAAATTAACTAAAGAACAAAATGTTTGTATTGGCAAGTCATTTTCATTCATGGAAATAAAAAATCAAACTCATAATCTCAAAATAAAACACAAGGTTTTGATGGTTTAATTCAAGAGTTATATAAATTAATTCCAGATAATATTTTATGTATATGATTAAAAGTATTTGAACAAGTTAAATCTACTTTAATTATCCCTCCTTCTTGGCACTATTACCTTGTTTCTCCCATTCTGAAGCAAGATAAAGATACTAAGCTTTGCTCTTCCTATAATCCTACATCATCACTTAATGTTGATTATAAAATGTTTGTCTATCCTTGATAAAAGATTAAATCTCATAATGCCAAAATTAATAAATGAGGATCAATCCAAGTTTATTTTACATAGAAAGGTTCAAAATAATATTATTAGACTTAATAATCTAATTGATATAGCAAATAAAATAAAAAAAGAATTGTCAATAATAAGTTTAGACTTAGGCAAATCTTTTGACTACTGCATCAATAGGTCTTACTTATTTAAAGTACTTAAAGAATATAATTTTACTGAAAAATTTATAAATCTTATTACTATCATTTATAGTAATTCTTTCTCTTTTGTTAAAATTGGTTCTTTCTTATCTGGCTCATTTATTACCTTAATGGGTGCTAAACAGAGATGCCCCTTGTCTCCCTTATTATTTGCTTTAGCCATTGAATCTTTTGCCACTCACATTAGATCTGATGATAAAATTAAGAGATTTCCAATAGATAGTAATTATAGTTGTAAAATCCAACTATTTGCAGAAGATATTTTAAGGACTAGTGATGATATTGAAGTATCATTGAAGCATATAATTACTTCTATAGATTACTTTGAAAAAGCTTCAGGTTTGAAATGTAATAATAACAAAGCAATAACTTTACTTACTAATAAAAAATGACTAAATAGTTACAGAACTGTAAAATGCGTAATTGGAATAATACGCAAATTTATTACCTAGGGATTGCTGTTAGATCTACTGAAAAAGACTAAATTGTAACAAATTATAGTAACTTAATAAATATAGTAATTAAATTAGTTGAGAATTGGAATAAAATATAGTAATTAAATTATATAAATAGTAACGAAAAACACCACGATAAAGCAAAGGTGCCTGCACAGTTCCAATAAAAATGTCATAAATTGTAAATGTAAACGAGTACTGTGCAAGACTCACCCAGGCAGTTTTTAAGTTCCAAGCATAAACTATGCTGCAAATGTCTGTTCAGACCAATATTCCAACAGAAGCAGTTTCCTTTCCAAAAAAGCAAGGTTGCTTTTAAAACACAAGCATAAACTATGCTACAAATGTCTATTCAGACCAATATTCCAACGACATCAATTTCTTTTACAAGAAAACAAAGTTGTAGAAAGATATATAAAAGACTGCTTTTTATTATTAATAACAAGGAGGTGAGCGCTTTCGCTTTACAGCTTCTTCAGACCATGATAAAACTGAGAAAAACTTCACTTTTATATACACACTCATAAATAATTAATCAAACAATTAAACAATTAAACAATTAGTTCTGTTAGTAAAAAATCAGTTTGTGAAAATGAAGCCATTCACATAGACTGCAGTGAATTCTGTGACTTCAATAAAATGTTTACATTTATATACAATCATATAACAGAACTGATATATAAAATTGTATAAAGTTTACACAAACATATATAGAAAATAAAATATATCTCATATGAAATATAGTCTTCCATCTAGCATTTGAATTTTCTACTTTTTAGCTTGGGTTTTAAAGGAATCTTGTTTTCAATCCTGGGGGGATGTGTGCTTGCAATCTAATTATCCAATCTGCCTCTAACTGTTCAGTTCAATTCCTTATATCTCCCCCTCTCCTGCTAGGTAAATTAATTTCTAAAATCATAAACTTAAAACTATGTTTGGCCCCTTCCTTTAAGACATGCTTGGACAAGGCATTCACTTCTGATTTTATTTTAATTTGGTACATGCTCCTGATTCTGTTCCTCAACTGTCTATCTGTTTTTCCTACATAAAAACCACTACATTCCAGGCAGATAGCTAAATAAACTAAATGTTCTGTATAACATGAACCAGTAACCTTGAATGTATAGAGTCTTGAGGTTACAGGATGTACGAACATGTTACTGCTGTCTATATATTTACAAAAATTACATTTTCCACAAGCTACAGTGCCTCTAAAACTTGGTGTGTTTGGTATGGTGCTATCTGGAAAACATGATAGCCGATGTAAATTATTTTTGTTTCTAAATGTATATCGTGGGTGTTCTCCCACTAGCTCCTTTATATCAGGGTTTGTGGTAAGAATATCCCAATGTTTATTTAGTACATCCTTAACCAAACCTACATCTTGGGTGTAGAATAAAGTTATTTTCTGTTGTCCACTATCAGCTGTGTCCTCTGTTCTATCTGGGTTTCTATAGTAATTTTTGCCCTTATCAGAGAAGTAGGGACATGCTCCATGTTCTCTCTTCTGCACAACATTAGTAAAGCAAGCTTCTACTTCTTTATGATTATAGCTACGTGTAGTTAATCTATTACTTAAAACCTCAAGTTCCTTTTCAAAATTATTCTGCCTAGGGTTCAATCTAGATGCTCTTATAGCCTGTCCTGTAATAATGTTTCTAAAGACATTAAAAATATGCTACAAATGTCTATTCAGACCAATATTCCAACAACATCAATTTCTTTTACAAGAAAACAAAGTTGTAGAAAGATATCTAAAAGACTGCTTTTTATTATTAATAACAAGGAAGTGAGCGCTTTCGCTTTACAGCTTCTTCAGACCATGATAAAACTGAGAAAAACTTCACTTTTATATACACACTCATAAATAATTAATCAAACAATTAAACAATTAAACAATTAGTTCTGTTAGTAAAAAATCAGTTTGTGAAAATGAAACCATTCACATAGACTGCAGTGAATTCTGTGACTTCAATAAAATGTTTACATTCATATAAAATCATATAACAGAACTGATACATAAAATTGTATAAAGTTTACACAAACATATATAGAAAATAAAATATATCTCATATGAAATATAGTCTTCCATCTAGCATTTGAATTTTCTACCTCACTGTTTACAAATATACCCAATGATATAGGTGTTAGGAATATTAGAACTTATTTAGAAAGACATTGTAGTTTAAATACAACCAAAAGAGAATTACTTTGCTTATTTCTTGAACTGGTATTAGACAATAATATTTTTTTGTTTGAGGATTCTGTATACTTACAGAAGGATGGCGTAGCTATGGGCACTCCTTGTGCCAATAGCTACGCCAACCTAGTGATGGCTTCATGGGAAGATGAAAAACTCTTTCAACTTGAAACATTTAAGAAATTTGTTTGTTTTTATAGGAGGTTCATGGACGATTTTTTTTTTCTGTGGGTTGGTACAGCAGAAGATCTGCATTTATTTTATGATGAAGTAAATTCTTTAACCCCTTTCTTAAAATTTACCATGACTACTTCTAAGGACAGTATAGCCTTTTTGGATGTAACTATACAACGCATGCATGATGGAGCTTTTAATACAGGCGTACATAGGAAAGACTGCTACAAAAATACATTACTGCACAGAAATAGTATGCACCCCCAACATGTCTTTAGAAACATTATTACAGGACAGGCTATAAGAGCATCTAGATTGAACCCTAGGCAGAATAATTTTGAAAAGGAACGTGAGGTTTTAAGTAATAGATTAACTACACGTGGCTATAATCATAAAGAAGTAGAAGCTTGCTTTACTAATGTTGTGCAGAAGAGAGAACATGGAGCATGTCCCTACTTCTCTGATAAGGGCAAAAATTACTATAGAAACCCAGATAGAACAGAGGGCACAGCTGATAGTGGACAACAGAAAATAACTTTATTCTACACCCAATATGTAGGTTTGGTTAAGGATGTACTAAATAAACATTGGGATATTCTTACCACAAACCCTGATATAAAGGAGCTAGTGGGAGAACACCCACGATATACATTTAGAAACAAAAATAATTTACATCGGCTATTATGTTTTCCAGATAGCACCATACCAAACACACCAAGTTTTAGAGGCACTGCAGCTTGTGGAAAATGTAATTTTTGTACATATATAGACAGCAGTAACATGTTCGTACATCCTGTAACCTCAAGGCTCTATACATTCAAGGTTACTGGTTCATGTTATACAGAACATTTAGTTTATTTAGCTATCTGCCTGGAATGTAGTGGTTTTTATGTAGGAAAAACAGATAGACAGTTGAGGAACAGAATCAGGGAGCATGTGTACCAAATTAAAATAAAATCAGAAGTGAATGCCTTGTCCAAGCATGTCTTAAAGGAAGGGGCCAAACATAATTTTAAGTTTATGATTTTAGAAATTAATTTATCTAGCAGGAGAGGGGGAGATATAAGGAATCGAACTGAACAGTTAGAGGCAGATTGGATAATTAGATTGCAAGCACACATCCCCCCAGGATTGAATGACAAGATTCCTTTAAAACCCAAGATAAAAAGTAGAAAATTCAAATGCTAGATGGAAGACTATATTTCATATGAGATATATTTTATTTTCTATATATGTTTGTGTAAACTTTATACAATTTTATATATCAGTTCTGTTATATGATTTTATATGAATGTAAACATTTTATTAAAGTCACAGAATTCACTGCAGTCTATGTGAATGGCTTCATTTTCACAAACTGATTTTTTACTAACAGAACTAATTGTTTAATTGTTTGATTAATTATTTATGAGTGTGTATATAAAAGTGAAGTTTTTCTCAGTTTTATCATGGTCTGAAGAAGCTGTAAAGCGAAAGCGCTCACCTCATTGTTATTAATAATAAAAAACAGTCTTTTATATATCTTTCTACAACTTTGTTTTCTTGTAAAAGAAATTGATGTCGTTGGAATATTGGTCTGAATAGACATTTGTAGCATAGTTTATGCTTGTGTTTTAAAAGCAACCTTGCTTTTTGGAAAGGAAACTGCTTCTGTTGGAATATTGGTCTGAACAGACATTTGCAGCAAAGTTTATGCTTGGAACTTAAAAACTGCCTGGGTGAGTCTTGCACAGTACTCGTTTACATTTACAATAGTAATTAAATTAGTTGACAATTGGAATAAATTCTTTTTGCAACTGAAGATCAACTCACACTGATAAAAACTATTTTGCCCAAAATTTTATATTATGTGCAGTCATTATTAATTCTTTCCACTAAAAAAAATTCACAAAGTTGAACTCTATTCTTATTACATTTTTATGGTGTCCTAATAAACTTCTTTTGATTGTCTTAATAAAAGATTGGCAAGAGGGTGGTATAGTTTCCCAAATATTGATTTGTATGCCAAGACTACTAGTTTAAATATTATCTCATTATGGCTAAACTCTTCATATAAGTCAAATTTGAAATTCATCCATGAAAGATTACTTGATAGTAATAGACATGTTATTTCCTCATCAGCTATTTGGGATAAATACATTTTACTGGACTTTGAAAGAGTTGTGTTTAAATGACAGGAAAATTTTTTATCTCTATTCCTTTCACAGATAATTTTATATATGCAGTACAATTAAAGGATTTATGAATTCCAATTATGTAGTTAAAGATTTATTGTTTTTTCTATTCCCTATACCTAATACTAATGGTTGTTTAGAGATATCTAATACAAGGAAAATGTTAGAACTTAAAGAAACACATTTAATATTTTAGCATTAATTTTTTAAATGCAAATAAAGTATGTACTACAGCTTTCCTTCCTGTAAGATATAGCTTAGAAAAATATGTGGTTAAATATACAGAACTGTACAAATTTATAAGTGCTAAAATTAAAATGTCCCTAGATTATTAGGAAAAGCATTTCCCTAAAATCCTAGAATTTCTCTTCAATATTAACAGTAATGTGAATAGAAATAAATCTTACTCATCAACAATATATAAGATCTTAAGAATGAAGTTCACATCTTTAGACTATCCTTTAAAACTTAATGGGATTGATTTCTCTACTAGTGACAAAAAGTTAATTCTAAAGTCTAGAGGAAAATCTACATATTACCTTTACTGGAGAATTCATAATTGGAATTTTTTTCACAGACTTTTTTAACCCCTCATGAAATAGATTTAATAAATAAA